>NW_012156284.1:7446295-7466415 GCF_000956105.1 Propithecus coquereli
CTCATTGAGCCTAGAGCAAAACGGCTATATTGTAAATATTATTTAAACATTAAATGTAACTGCCACATAAATCTTCTTTATTAAGCAATTCATAACAACAATTCAGTTATTCTCTTTCACTGCACCATTAATCCTTCACTTCCCCATCAGGAGAACAGACAGGTAAATGTTTTTTCTATGCATCGCCAAATCTTATCCGAGCATCTATGTCCCTGGGAATAGGTGCATCATAAAAGCACCTGTAGAAAATTAACAGCTTTAAAAAACTGTAGGGAAAATAAAATCTGAAGTATAGATAAGATAAAATCTCCCAACACTGGGAGCATGTCAAAAACAAGCCAAATCAATAATCCTCATTAATCAATGGGAAAGGGCAAATGCCAGTTTAACATACTGCAGGAAAAGTTGCTTTGAAGATGGCTTTCAAATGTCTTTTACTTTCTAAATATGCTTGTGATAATCAAAAGAAATATAGGCTCTATATGACATCCAATGTAAAGCTAAGAAACAATTATTTAAAAATGATTTGGGTGGAAAGAAAAATTTGAGCATTACTCATACTCTAGAGGCATCTTTCACAAAATGCTTCTATTAATATGTAAAAAAGAATGTTGACCTTGATGATGGCAAATTTTCATGTGAAACACAAATAACAATCTATAGCTCCTAAGGACTCCAACTTGGATTCTCATGTTAGACATCACTGTATCACATCTCAATCTTGGGTGCATTCCTTACAAGTGAAAATTAAATACAAGAGGAAAACTTCCTAATACCAATAAAATGTCTTGAGATTAGGACCTGAAATATTCTTAAGCCCATTTTGTGGTTTCATTAACCTTAACATATATTTGTTGAATTCAAAGGAGGTACTAAGGAAGTGCTTAGTACCAAATATCACATAGAGATGAAGAATTGATGTGTCCAGATCTTGAGAAGCACTAATATAATGTGAGATAGGCGCAACGTTTGAGAAGTGGTATACTATAGTGAGTTTCATAACAGAGGTACAATAAATTAATATCTGTCAAATGCTACATGAAGCTAAAGTCAAATAATTAATTATTAATTGTGACAAGTTGAAAGATGCTGACAAGAAATATTGTGCTAAGAAACCTATACAACATCTGATTAGACAGCAAAGAAAACCCATATGCAGAGGCTTGAAGAATGCATGAATGCTTTTAAATTTTAACATTGATATCCAATTTACTTTGGGAAATCAAATGACTGATTTTCTTAAAAATGATATCAGCTATACAGTTGTTAGTTTTGGAGTATTTAAAAAGACAAATGTCACACAATTACTGGAATCTCTATTACACACATTTCCAAAATATAAAATAAAATCATCTTATTTTCAGTCCTGGATCATTTGTCTAATGAGGATCATTATGAGAGATGGGTGGCTGTCACATTATACATACTACCAGGAAAATTGTTGGACAGTCCAAAGACAGAGATTCTGAAACACAGACCTAATTTATTACTGACAATTACCCAGAAAGAATATCTTATCATTTAAGCCTTATTTGATTTTCCTTGATATCACTCTATCACTCTCAATTGTCTCTCAGTAACTCGTTATACCCATTTCCCTTGAGCCATGAGAGGCACTTGAGCGTAGTGTTTATGAGAATTGGCCCAAGGTTCCAACTCAGACTCTGACATCTATCAGCTCTGTGACCTTTAGAAAAGTGACTTTTTTCTCAGAACGCCAATTTCCTCATCAGCAAAACATGAATAAGAATAGCACCTACTGAAAGAGGTTGTTGAAAGGAATGAGATAATGAAGATAAAGTGCTTAATGTAGTGTCTGATTCATGGTGACATTCAATGAATGGAAACTACATTTATGATTAATAATAAGTGATTTTATACACTCTTCAAGCAAGAGAAGTTGAAACTCAGAAAGATACAGCTTGCTCAAGATGTCTGGTGAGGCCAGCCAAGCTTCCAGTTCTTATACCTTATAATACCACTAATTCTTACACGTGCTTAGAGTTCCATTAGAGTCACCTCGACCTAGAGGAAATCATATAATTGTAGTAGTATTTTATATTGGCTGTTTTATTTATTTATTGGATATATAAAGAGAAAGAAAAGTAGGTCCATCATGTACAAGTCACCATATGCAATATATTGCCAGTCTCTCTTCCTATGTCTCTTTCTGTCTATCTACCTCTCTCAGTATGTGTATATATACACACATAGATATATTCTCATTTAATTGTTAAAATTAAAACCTAATTCAGTATCAAATGAAAATAAAAAGACAGTCTCCTACATAAACATGCAGATTGACATCAAATTTTATTCAGAAGGTTTGGATACTATTATTTATAGAAGAAAAGTTCTTCACATTGACCTTAAGAAGAAATTAAAGGTAATAGAATTGTATTTTTCTGTATAAAATTCACAGCCACACAATTAATAGTTACACTATATATCAGACACTATGCTAAGTGCTTTACATGCATTATCTCATTTAATCTTCATAACTCTACTTGGTAGATACTATAGACACATTTTGCAGACAAGGAAATCGAAGCTCATAGAGGCAAAGGGACTTACAAAAGTCCATATTGTTCTGAAATGATGGAGCCAGAACTTGAAGAAAAATCTAATTCTAAGGCCCAAGTTCTTAAAGTCTATATAGATGTTTCTCAAAGAATAATACAATGAAAGATCATTAACATCAGAATCCATGCAGGGGAGTGAGAATGAGGTGGCAAGGGAACTTGTTTGTTTTTAAGTCTACAAGAAAATCCATGTGACCTTAGGTAAGGGGAAGAGTTTCTATGTACAATACCAAAAGCACAATTCATGAAAAAAATGATAGGTTAGATTTCATTAAGATTAAAAACGTCTGCTCACAAAAGACAATGTTAAGGGGATGAAAAGATATGCCACACACTAGAAGAAAATATTTACAAAATACGTAACTGCTAAAAGACTTGTATCTAAGTATGTAAAGGATCTTAAAACTCAACAATAAGAAAGGAAGCAATCACTTTTTAAATAATGGACTAAATATCACAACAGACAACTCACAGAAGAAGAAACGCAAATGAAAAAGAAACATATGAAAAGAATCTCAACATAATTTTTTATTGGGGAAACACAACTTATAATGAGATACCACCACACATATACCAGAATGGATAAAATCTAAAATACTTACAATATCAATTGCCGATGAGGATCTGGAACAATGGGAACTTGCATTCATAGCCAGTGTGAATACAAAATGGTATGGCCACTTTGAAGGATAGTTTGGTAATCTCTTACAAAGTTGAACATAGTATTACCATAAGATCCATCTATTGTGCTCCTAGGTATTTACTCAATTAATTTAAAAACTTATATTCTCACAAAAACATGTATATGAAGGTTTATAGCAGCTTTATTCATACTCACTCAATACTGTAAACAATCAAGATGTTCCTCAATAGATAAATGGGTAAATAGACTGTGGTACATTTATACAATGAAATGCTATTTTGTACTAAAAATAAATGAGCTACCAAGTCATGAAGAGACCCGGGGGCATCTTGAAAGGATACTGCTAAGTGAAAGAAACCAGTCAGAAAGGCTACTTACTACATGATTCTAATTATATGGTACACTAGGTAAAGAAAAACTACAGGGACAGTAAAAAGATCAGTGGCTGTCAGGGGTTCAAGGGAAGCGGGTGAAGGTTTACTAGCTGAAGCATGGGGCATGTTTCAGGGTGTTGAAACTATCCTGTGTGATACTATATTCATGAATATATGACATTATGTATTTGTCAAAACCCAGCTAACTTCACAGCACAAAGAGTATAACATAACATATGTAAATTAAAAAAAATAATTTATGAAGTTGGGGGATCCCAGGATGAAGTGCAGAGTATGACAAAATCATCTAACTCTATTACAAATGTATGAAACAACCTCACTGGAGGGGGTGGGTAGGAAAGGTGCTAATTTAAACAACTTTGGAAATGAGTGGATACTGGAAGAGTAAAGGCAAAAGGAACTATACATAAAAGCACTGTACTCTAGTTGGTAAAGTTGTTTTCCATGGGGGTATGGGTTAACAATTCTGAAACAAGCAAGCATGTATACTGGAATCGAACAATTAAGTAAATGGATGGACACTTGTGGGAGCCCAGCTTCTCATTCTAGGAGTAGCAGATTATGATAAGCAAGGGGGAAAGGCTAGAATGGTCCAGGTGGTATCAGAGTTGAAAACATCAGCATGAACTCATGTTTATGTTAATACCAATATAGATGGAAATATGGACAGATTTGATGATAGCTGATAAGAGATGGATGGTAGATAGATGAGGGAAATACACAAACACAGTTAGTGTGCACACATCTGTCTCTTTGCTCTGTTAGCTGACAAATTTAGTGTTTCTATTGATTTGCTTGATCCTTATAGACATAATGATTCTCAACTTCCCATAAAGTTAATGTAAATGATTATGAGATTCTGGAACTTGCTTTGCACTTTCAAAGATAGACAGATATGCCAGTGGGAATGTAAATCTGCAAACCCTTTAAAAAGCAATTTGACAGTATGCATTGTCAGAGCCTGAAAAAAAACCGGCTTTCTCTGTTGGGATTCTATGCTAAAGGCTGGGTATGTTCATTGCAGAATAATTGGCTACTATTTGAAAATACCAAAAGAAAAGAAAAGAAAGAATATCAATTCACTTAACAGGAGAGTCTTTAAAAAAAGTATGATAGATACACTTTATGAAATATATAGTCATTAAAATGTTTATAAAGCATTTATCATGAATGTTAAGTAAAAAAAACAGATACAAAATCATATATAATACATCATTATAACTATGTAAGAATTAGACATAACAAAAAGACTGGAAGTATATACAACAAGAATGTTTACAAGAATTATCTTTTTATTTTTCTGTACTCTCCAAAATGATCTAGAGTCAGCATATTGTTATGGCTGAAGTTTAAACAGACTGTTTGTCTAATTAACTGCCTTTTGCAAGGGGCCCACCACAATAATGGAAAATCTAAGAGCTCACCAGAAGACATCACTGAGAAAGCATTCCAGTGATATTGCTGACTGCATAAAATTCTTATGGGCAAACCACCACTGAGCTCCTTTTGGGTCATGGGAACAAGGTTGAGAACAATGTTGGATTGTTTGTTTAGTTGCAGTTTACTCTTATTGTTCCTGAATATCAAATGGTTTAACGTTTTGTCAAGCAGGCTTACAGATTTATCTGGTAGAGAGACAACGGGCCCTGGTAGATTCAGATAGTTTACTATTCATATAGACAGTAAAAGCAAGATCAGCACAGTGTCAGCTTCATGTATCACTTGACACTAAATCAAAGGGGCCAGATGAATATGGCCAGTAGGTTGCTTTGTCACTGAGGAGTCTAGTCTGGATCAGCTAAGCAATTTTATAGTCTACAGCTGTACCCTAAGAATGGAGTAGTGAAGTAGAATATCCCATGCCTCACTGGCACCAGAGAGGCAGAAGACAAGGATGAGAACCTGCCTTATGGCAGCCTCCTGCAAAATAGGGAGGTAAATAAGAAATGCCTTTGATGGCTCCTCACAAGACTACCAATCTTGTCATGTTCCTGGGAGGACCACAAGGTGTTTCGCCAAGACTTAGACCAGCCTACATTTGAGCCTTGCCTAGATGGCTTATATGGAGACATACAAGATTGCCAGAGTGCCAGCATGGAGCTGCTATCCTGAATATTCATTCTATCCCCTTTCACTCTTAAAAGTGTCCTGGTTTGGACATGAAATTATATGGTCACCCTAGTATTAACACTAGTATCTAAAGAGGACAATCATCTACCTCTTTTCCACAACACAAAAAACACTGCACATGTGGGCTGACATGTTTATATGTGGGGAATGAGAATAAATGCAAGCATGCAAGCCTATCTCTAAAATGTGATAATGTGTTTTGTAGAACTTAACGAAAGTGATTCTGAGGTTTGCATAAAATAATAACTGGACAAGACTAAGCAAGCAAGCCAAAAAGGGCTTATATATTACTATAATAACATGTATTACAAACCAACAATAATTAAACAGTATAATACTGATAAAGAATTAAGTAGAAACATAATTGGAATGGAGAAATCAAGAAACAGAGCTATGTTTCTATGTTTACATACAAGAGTACATGATGAAATTGACACAACAAATAGGTGGCAGAATGACAGATTACTAAATAAATGGTGTTGAAACCATTGGCTAAGTGTTTGAAGGAAGAATGGTTAAGTTCCCTTCCTCATACCAAATACCAAAATATATTCTAAGATAATTGAAGATATACGTTTAAAAGTAAAATGATGAAATAACTAGAAAAGACAGTTCAGGTAAATACTTATTTATCTAATTATGCATGGCCCTGCAAAATATGAAGCAAAAGAACATGATAAAGGAAAAAAATGATACATTCAGCTATATAAACATGAAAAAATTATTTCAAAATAATACTAATGCCTACTTCACAACATTATTATGCCCATTTGTCAATTGAAGGAACTGAGATTCAGAAAGGTTAACTTGCTGCAACCCTAGCACCAGGGCACCAATTTGAGGTCTAGCAATCTGTCTCTCAGTAGACAGCATGCCCAAGTTTCCCCATGAGGACAGAGATCATATCTTCTCTAGGAATCCCTAAGTATCAAAATCCAGGCTTCTCCTACAACTCTGTCAGTGAGCTTAGTTAATGACTATAAGTGATTGAGGTCTTAATTAAAATTCCAGGAAGATTTGATACATCCAAGATATATACCATAGATAATTCACAGGAAAAGGAAGCAACAAACATATGTAGTTTATGTTAGTGTCCCAAAGATGTGTCATAACCTGAATGCAAAGCAAAAAGATTATTTCTACTCTTGATCTTATGTTGTTCATATCACTCATGCAGGTTATTTCTGCTAATGCCATTACTAATTACAAGGAGAAAATTTGGCATCAAATCAATTATCCAAGACATTCTAGGAATAAAAGTTACCTTTGTCATGTTTAAGTGTATAATCTGATATTACTCCTTTGCAAAGACAAACAACTGAATCTCAAGACAAAAACTGATGGCCTTGAAGAGGTGACTAAACTAACTCAACATGTTATTCACAAAACACTTTCCTCTAAGCAGTGAAACCAGAACAACTTGTAAATAAATATGTAGCATATTATAATGTTGCCTAACAATAAAAACTGATTTGTAAGTGCAGACGTCCCTTTCATAAACTACAATGTCAAACTGCTTTACGAAATTCTTAGGGATCCAGGCCCTCTCATTAACACAGTGCTTCCTTCAAGATACTTAGAAATAAGAAGTACAAGCTAGACAGACCTTTAAAGATCAGCTGGTGGATAATGGCCTCTTTATTTTGCACATGGGAAGACTGACACGATTTTGAAAATCGATAACAAGGTGAACAAAACATGACAACTCTGAACAAAGAATATGAATAGAAAGTTCCCCTTAAAAGAAATAATAGTGGATGTACTAAATAATAAAGATGTACAAACTCACTAATATTCAAAAAATCCCAATTAGAATAATACACAATAGTCAGCATATTTTGAGTATTTTTTCTATCTGCTAAGTACTAATTGTCAATTTAATTTTCACACTAAGCTATGAAATCAGTACCATTTTTATCCACATTTTACATTAACCTTGAGCCTTGCCTACATGGCCTCTGCAGAAACAGGCAAAGTTGCATGGCCACATTTGCCACGTGGAGCTATTTCCCCACACACTTTTTTGACCTCTATTTACTCTCCAAAGAATCCTGGTTTGTACACTGAAGGTTATGGTCACACTATCATTAGCTCCAATGCCCAGGCAGAATAATCAGCTACCTCTTTCCACAACCTACACAACACTATACACATAGGCAAACTTTGTTAAAGGTGGTGAATGACAATGGATGAAGGGTGCAAAGTAAGGAAACAAAATCAATGAGAGATTAAGGAATTGCTGCAAGTCACATAGCTAGTAAGCGGCAAAAGCCAGAATTTGAGCTCTGGCAGTCTCGCTCCAGAGCCTACTCTTTAACCATGAAGTTAAGCATGTTTCCGTAATAATTTATCTGTCTAACATATTTTAAAATAGTTTAAAGGTTTATGATAATCAGTATTGGCAAAGTTGTAAAGAAATAGGTATCTTCATATGCTGTTGGTGGGAATGAAAATGAGTAAATGTCACTTGGGAAATTTGCATAAAAATTTCAATAGTCATGTCAGATATCTCCAAAATGTCCATAACTTTGGAGTCTTTTCATCATCATCTGGTCCAGGAGTGGGGAACCTGCAGCCTTAAGGCCACATGTGGCCTTCTAGGTCCTTAAGTATGGCCTTTTGACTGAATCCAAATTTTATAGAACAAATCCTTTTATTTTTATTAATATACTTCTGTTCATCTTTTATATTTTTATTTGATTTTAAAAATGGATGTATTTAAAATATCAAAGAATAAAATAATTCTCAACGAAATAATCCTCCCAAAGTGATCAGCACAATGAGAGCATTAGTAAGCCATAGGGCTAAATTGACAGCTGCTATGCTCATGATTTAGTTCTTACTTCCCCTGCCTGACTGGTGCCACTACCACACGAAGCTGATTGGCAAGATTGGATGGGGGTCGAGTACACCAATCTGCTACCAGCTTTTGACAGTGTTGTACTGTGTTTCTGGTTGAAGTGGAATTTGTGAATAATTGCCCAGCTTGACAGTATTTTTTAATTCTGTCTGCTTAACAGCCTATCATGTAAAAGAAGACCAAGAGAACACAGAAGAAAGAAAATAGATTTTTTTTTTGATGAGGATTGGGAATCACAATATTATCTTGTTTCTCCTAAAGATAAGATAATTTGCTTGCTTTGTGATACTGCAATATCAACATTAAGGAAATTCATTGCTCATCAGCATTATAACATTCAAAGGACCACAAATATTTTAAATTAGAGGGAAAGGTATGAAACTTTGTATTGCAGAAATTAAAAGATAAGAAGCAAAAGCAAAGACAATTCTTTCAAGCAGTAATAACACCTGGAAATAATGCCACTGAAGCAACTTATAAAGTAGCTTATATACTTGGGAAAAAAGGGAAGCTATTCAGTGATGTAGAAATTGTGAAAGAATGCACTGTCAAAGTTGTAGGATGCTTAGACACTGATAAAGTTTCAAAATACAAACAATCGCCTCTTTCAAGAAGAACCATAACTGATTGGCAGCATGAATTAGCCTCCAACTTAGCAGAACAACTTCATGCAATACTTAAAAGGAAAATATATATTATTCAATCGCTTTGGATGAATCAACTGATACTACTGACTCAGTGTAGGTTTTATATTTCATTCAGGTCATAACAGAAGATTTTCTTTGCTATGAAGAGTTACTTTGGGCACTCTTGTGAATAGAACACAGGCAATAGATATCTTCAACAACTTTCAAGATAAATGTCTTGAAGTTGGACTGAATTTGGTAAATTTAGTGAGTGTATGTACAGACAGTGCACCTTCCATGACAGGAAAACATCAAGGGTTTATTGGACAGATTAAAAAAGTATTAACCGATACAGATGCTCTCATTTATTTTCATTGCATCTTTTTTTTTTTTTGAGACAGAGTCTCACTCTGTTGCCCGGGCTAGAGTGCCGTGGCATCAGCCTAGCTCACAGCAACCTCAAACTCCTGGGCTCAAGCGATCCTTCTGCCTCAGACTCCCAAGTAGCTGGGACTACAGGCATGCGCCACCATGCCTGGCTAATTTTTTCTATATATTTTTAGTTGTCCTATTAATTTCTTTCTATTTTAGTAGAGACAGGGTCTCGCTCTTGCTCAGGCTGGTTTCGAACTCCTGAGCTCAAACAATCCACCCGCCTCGGCCTCCCAGAGTGCTAGGATTACAGGCGTGAGCCACCGCGCCTGGCCTATTTTCATTGTATCTTGCATCAGCAACATCTCTGTGCTAAAGCTACTATTTTAAGTGACACTTTGCAACAAGTTATAAGTATTGTTAACTATATTCCTGCAAATGCAATGTGGCATGATCAGTTTCATAACATGCTAAAATTGAATGATGAGGTAGGTATTCAGTGTGGATTTTCCATATCATTCTAAAGTGCACTGGCTGTTGCAGGGATGGGTGTTACCCAAAATTTTATCTCTGCAAGAACAGAGAGTTAAATTTTATGATGAATACAGTCAGCAATATGAGCTATCAAAAGAAGATTTCTACAGAAATGGAGCATTTCTGTCTAATATCATGTCAAATAAAAATGACTTGAATATTTATTTTCAAGGTAAAACTAAGTCTACAAATGATATGTAGCAAAAAAAAAAATCGCAGCATTTCAAAAAAAACTTTTCAAAACACTTCTTCTTCAAAAGGAAATATTGGATGAACATTTTCCCCAGTTAGCAAAGGTCATTGATAAGCAGGATGATATGGGTGAATCATTTGAAGAATATGCAGCTGTTATAGACCTATTAATTAGAGAATACAATGAAAGGTTCACTGACTTTGACAATCATGACATCACACTCAAATTAGCATTTCAGCCTCACCTAGTTGATATCACTAAGGCACCTAGCGAACTACAGATGGAATTGATTGAGCTCTCAGTAGATGCCATTTTAAAGTCATTGTCTGATGCTAAGAAAGATCCAATCGAAGTATAGAAAAATTCAGTAGAATACCCACACCTTTGGCAACATGCCCAAAAAATGCTTTCTTGCTTTTCAACCACTTATCTCTGTGAATCCACATTCTCCTATGTAACCCAAATCAAGATGCCCTTTAGGTTACAAATGACTGATAACTCATCTAGAGGATCAACTGAAACTGCGGACCTCCATGCTACAACCAAATATTCAAATACTTTCCAACAAAAAGCAGACCAACTGAGTCATTAAAAGGTTAATTAACTTTCAAATTAACAAATAGTTTTGATTTTTTGAAATTATTATTTTTTTATTTCAGCATATTATGGGGTGAAATTATTTAAATATATTGGAGCTCCAGTGGTGCAATTGGTTAGCACGCAGTACTTACATGAAATTATTAAATATATAGTATTAGATTTTTACAAAATAATATACATTTTAAGTATATCTAATTGAAGTTTTGTTTAATGTATCCTTATTTTATTATAGCTAAATTAATACATCCTTCTAACATTAAAAGTTTCCCCACCCCTCATCTGGTCTATCATATCAATGCTCTGTGTATTTCTAAATTTTACCAGTTCCCCAAGGTCTTCGTCTTTTCCAAACCCTAAACTCTTTGCTTTTAATGTCTTCCTCTGGTCTGGATCATTCCCATGAGACTATAAGATGCAGAAGTAGCTCTCATATTAAACCTACCGAACAACCTACCAAATGGAAGTGTTAGTCCTCCATTGACCCAACACCCCTATCCAGCTAATGTTGCATTTCTTTATTTCCATTCATACTAACATTTCTTGTCAAAAGAGCCATCTTTTCTATCTGCTGCAACTTTCTCACCTTACATTCACTCTTCTTCCCACTCCAACTATGCTTCCAGCTTCACCCCTGTTGAACCAAATTATCTGCCTTCTCTATGCCTACATTCAATCACCTGAACGTTGCTGGAGGAAATCTCATGACCAGTTATACTAATATCAATTTAAATTTCTGATAACAAACCTCAACTAAAAAAACTACTGAGGCAAATCCTACCCTATTTCCCCTACTGACCTTCTTCCACTTTCTGGAATTACTAGATTGTGTCCTCTATTTCTCCTTCAAACTTCTAAAAAAATAGAAGCCATCAGAAAATTTCCACACCATTCCATACATTCCATACATTCCATACATTAAATATGTATTTCTCCCTGAATTTGCAGCCATGTTGTCTACATCTACAGAGTTCAACTCTTCACTTTATGCTTATACTTTGACATCCCACCAATCTGGTTTTCATACCCACCACCTGAAATTGCTTTTGTCAAGATCACAAAGATTTCCCTATTGTAAAATCCAGTTAATATTTTCCCTTGTGTTATGGTCTATCAGTAGTATTTGAAACACTTTCTGACTTCCCCTCTTTTGAAACACTTATACTTCTGACTTCTGGATACCACATTTATGTAGTTTTCCTCCTCTCTCTCTGGTGGCTCCTATGTAGTCTCCTTCACAGGATCATCATCCTTTCTCTCTTCCCAAACTCTAAATGTTGGAGTGTCATATGGATTTAAATACCTTCATGTCACAACTTAAATGTCACTCTCCAGAGAGGCCTTTTCTGACTATCCAATCTAAAGTAGGTTGTTATTATTTATCAAAGCACGTTGTCTGTCTATTCACTCCATAGCATTAATTACATCCTGTAATTATTTATTTAATTGTTGTTTGTATGTTCACTGTTCCTCATTGGATATGAGCTCTTTCATAGGACATAAAGTTTCTCACTTGTCACAGTATCTATCACAGTGTGACAAATAGTAGCAGCCTAAAATAACTTTTCTCAAATTCCATTTTCTCCATGTCATTTACTAAATTGTGGATGGACTACAGGAATCTGCATTTTTTAAAAAATAAGTATCCCAGTGATATGCATGCAGGCGCTTTGCAAATTATCCTTTGAGAAATACAGGTAAATGCGATTAAATTTTAAAAATTGAATACTTCTATATTCATTCAAAATTTATTAGGGGCCTACAATGTGCCAACCACTAGGCTAGGTACTAAGACAAAGAATTATTTGACAAGTCCTCATGATGGTTGGAAAAGGAAAGAAAACTCATTGATAGAACAGGAAGAAAATACCCTAAATCACATAAAGCACATAAGACAAGGAAATGAAATGAATAGTCCAGAAATGTTATTTAAGACTTTGGTTTTACTGATAACATAATATCTAACCAAAAAATAAAAAAGCAGCTTTTATATTTATATGTCACATAAGATTTCATGGACTTTCCTAAGTAACAATTATGTTTTGGGAGGCTTTATTTGGACACTGGGCAATTATATCATGTGTATTTCACGATAAATGCTTTTAAATTGTACAGGCTTCAGACAAAAACATGTGGGTAAAAAGAAGCTTGTAAAAATACTCTATTTCAGCAATGATACTTTAATGTCTTAACCTCCAGCATTCCCTCTCTTATTTTCTCACTTATTGTAAAGTGCAATTTTCACACATATAGTGTTCCCTATTCTTTTTAGGTAGAGAAAATGCAAGAAACTATAAAATTTCCCCAAATGGAACCTATTAAAACAGGTGGTTTTTTAAATATAAAAACTTTAATACATAGTCAGAAATAAGATCACAGTCAGAAATAAGCAAGTGTAGGACTTGACTTCTCTCCATGGTTACCGACATCCTCTTCCTTTGATTCCTAAATACTCTTGAGAGTTTTTATTTCTCATTAACTTACTCTTTCATACAGTGCTATTGAAAGAAAAATGATGGAATTTTGAGTTATTAATGTAATTTGGTGATTCATTCATTCAACAAATACTCATTAACCCCAAATATATGCCAGGCCTTGACTTAGGAGCTAGACACACAGCAGCGAATGAAGCAGACAAAAATTCATGCCTTCGTGAAATTTCCATTCCAGTATGTGTGTAGTAAGTAGGTACAGTAAGTAAAGCACAAGTTATGCCAGATGGTGATAAGTGCTATAGGGAAAAGCAGGCATCATAAATCTTGAGTGCTTCTAGGGGCATTCAAATTTTAAACAGGATGGTAAGGGAAGACCTAACTGAGAAGGTGACATTTGAGCAGGGTCATGAAAGAAGTTAGGGAGAGAGACATGTAGACATTTGGGCAAAGCTCATTCCAGAAAAAATGAAGCAAATGTAAATATCTTCTGGTGGAAGCAAGTCTGGCATACTCAAAGAAAAGCAATGAAGCCAATGTAGTTGAGTAGAGTGAGGAAAGAGGAAAGTCATAAGAGCAGTTAGGGAGGTAAACAGGAGCAAGATCATGAGGACCTTATGGGGAAGCTTTTGTCTTGGAAGGGAGAGGAATCATTTGAGAGTTTTGAGTAGAAAATTAACACAATTCTTTGAAAATATCACTGTGGCTTCTGTGTAGAGAACAGAGTGTAGACAGGCAAGTACAGAAGCAGGAGTCAAGTTAGAAAAAATATTGCCATAATCCAGGCAAAAAATGATGTCTCTCTCATAGTAGGGTGGTGGTAATGGGAATGATGAATAACATATAGAGGATCCAAAGACTGATCCTTGGACTGGTCCAAAGTTTATAATTTGGGAAGTGAAGGAGGAGCTCATCAAAGGACACTGAGAAGGAAAAAAACAGTAAGGTTTTAGGGAAATCAAGAATTTATAGCATTCTCGAAACAAAGTGAAGATATTGCATCAAGGAGGAGGAAATAATTAACCATATTAAATACTGCTGATGAGTCAAGTTACATGAATACTGAGAATATGCCTTAGGTTTAGCATCATGGAGGTCACCAGTAACTGTAGTAGTTTTCTGGGGCTGCCATAACAAAATACCACAGACTGGGTGGCTTAAACACCAGAAATATATTTGCTCACAGTTCTGGAGACTGGGAGTGTGAGATCAAGATGTTGATAGGTTTGATTCCTTCTGAGGCCTCTTTCTTTGGCTGACAGACAAACCTTCTTGCTGTGTGTGCAAGTGTCCTTTCCCCATGTGCATGCACCCCTCTGCCTCTTTGTGTCCAATTTTCTCTTCTTATAAAGACATCAGTCCAATTGTACTAGAGCCCACCTTAATGGTTTCATTTTAACTTCACACTGCTTTAAAGGGCCTATTTCCAAGTAAGTCACATTCTGAGGTACTGGGAGTTAGGACTTTAACATATGAATTTGGGAGGCACACAGTTCAGCCTATAACAGTAACCTCTATAAAATCAGTTGTGGGTGGAGTGGTAAGATTTAAAGCCGTTAAGAACAAGTTGGAGAACAATGGAAGGCAGCAACCTTAGACTACTCTTTCAAGGACTTTTGCTGTGAAGATGAAAGAGAAATGGGTCAGCAGCTGGAGAGGGAAGTCAAATCAAGAGAGCTATTTTATTTAGTTTAGTTTAGTTTTGTTTTGTTTTAATAGGATGGGAGAAATACCAGCAGATTATGTTGATAAGAAAGATCCAGTAGAAAGGGAAAAATGAATGAAGCAGGACTATCCTGGATTTGGTCAGCAGAGATGGGATTAAGTGCAATGGCTTTAGCTAGAAGTATTGGCCGTTCATCCATAGTAACAGGAAAGAATACAGAGTATTTGAACATTGAATCCAGTTGGTAGTAAGATATGATAATGGTAGCTTGAGAAAAATCTTTTGATTGTTTTTATTTTCTCATGTAAATAGTAAGCGAGGTTGAGTGAGTGGATGTTTGAGTTTTAAAAAGGGAGAAAGCATGGAATTTTTATTAAAATTATTAATGTGATTGGTAAATATAGCATAATTTCCAGACAGCATTAAGGACTCACTTGAGGTTGGTGATCCTGAATTTACAGTGAGACCAGTAGGAAGGATCATATGATTTTTTTCCAACCATGTTCAATTTAACCAGGCTTAGGATTTTGTCAAATAGGTATGATTAACCAGATAGAGGCAAATGAGTTGAAGATAATGTAAGGGAGTGATTTTAATGATGGACCATGGACTCTAAGCCCAATATAGAGGAAAGTGAGGATATGTTTGGGTGGTTGACGGAAGGAGAGGCGATAAACAGAGAACAGTTAGTGGAGTCACTAGGGTGGAGGTCTCCATGATATAAAATAATTGCTGTTATCATGGTACCAAAGGAAGTGAGCTGGTAGTTAAGTGGGATGCTTGACACTGAGGTTGTGGAGGGGTTACAGTTATTGATAATGACAAGATAAGGTACAGCCATAGGAACAAGTGGCAAAGTTGATAAGGAAAATAACACTGAATAACAGGCCATGGAACCGAGTGGCCAGGGCACTGGAAGGATTATATTCATGGATATTGATATCATCAAGAATTGAAACATGAATGGTATTGACGAGAGTGATAGTATGTCATGAAGTAAAACGTTTTTAATGACTGAGAAGGAGTGAACTGGAAATCAGCAGATAACTATAATAAAGAGGGGTTTATTAGTCAGTGTTCTCTGAAGAAACAGTGCCAATAGGGAGTGTGTGTGTGTGTCTGTGTGTGTGTGTGTGTGTGTGTGTGTGTGTGTAGAGAGAGGATAAGAGATTGGCTCATATGATTATGGAGGCTAACAGGATCCAAGATCTGCAGTTAGCAAGCAGAAGACCCAGGAGAGTTGATTATGTAGTTCCAGTTTGAGTCTGAAGGCCTGAGATCCAAGAAGAGCCAATGTTTCAGTACAAGTGCAAAGTCAGGAAAACACTGATGTCCCAGCTTGAAGGCAGTCAGGTAAGAGCAATTCTCACTTATTCAAGAGAGGGTCAGCCTTTTTGTTCTATTCAGGCCTTCAAGTGATTGAATGAGGCCCATCCACATTACGGAGGGCAGTCTGCTTACTCAGCCTACTAATTCAAATGTTAAACTCATCCAAAAACACCCTTATAGAAACATCCAAAATAATGTTTGACTGAATATTCGGATACCCCATGGCCCAATCAATTTTACATATAAATTTAACCAACACAAATGGTAACAGGAAATATAATCTAATGACATAAGTTTCCAAGCTGGGAGGAGGAAAAAAGCAGAATAGTGTGCCATCAGCAAGAAGGAACAAAGAGCACACTATCTTAACTCCAGGATCAATAGTATTTGGGATATGGCAAAAAAAAAAAAAATTCACCATTTAAAAAGACTGCAGTGGGAGCCACAGCATGAGGATAGAATCAGATTTCAGTTAAAGTAAGGAGATGAAGAAAACATTAAAAGAAATTGTAGAAGATAAATAGGATTTTATTAAATACTGACTCTAATTTCCAGGGGGCAAAGTAGAAGATTTTCAAGAGTTGAGAGACAGGATTAAAGCAAAAATGTACAAGGCACATATAAAGATGAGGAAATAAAGGATACTTGAGAATGACACAAGGATAAAATGGCAAGCTGAGATTAGTCCTTATGGCCCTGAATCAAAATAGTGGTGCTATGACTTTGATCATTGCTGGCCAGAGAGGAAGAGCGGTGGTTTTGGCCAAGAGCAGGCTTGTTTGGGTTTTATTCTGCTCTTTAAACTTCATGTTCTCTCTGCCTCTCCAATATGGAGGTTTCTTCCCTTAACATTTACGTTTTGCTATGGATTATTTTACAATGAGAGCAAAAACAGGATCTGATGGATTGTTTATGATAGGCCCATGCTTTATTCAATAAACTGTCATGCTATTTAGAATGTAAGGTCCTCAAAGACACAGTCTTCACTGTGAACATGCACTCTCAAACTAGTTTAACCTATAGAATGTTGCGACTTTTCTATCACGGATTTCGTCATGGCTGGTTTGAGCACATAAGAATTAGCAAGCTATGTTGTCACCACATACCTCTTATATTTTCAACTTTTTATTAGACCTATCCATCTCCTCATGCCTTTGAGAGAATTCCAACACTTTCATCTCCTCCAGGAAGCTATAATCAAAAGAAAAGGAGTGAAGAGTGAAGACCCTGGCACAGCTCAGTCTGACTATAGAAATCCGATATTCACCATGGTAGGTGGAATGGTGGCCCTCCAAAATACATGTCTACATAATAATCTCCAGACTCTGTGAATGTTAATTCATTTGAAAACAGAGTATTTGCAGATGTAATTCATTAGGGATCTTGAGATGAGGAGATCATTCTGGATTATCCAGATGAGCCCTAAATCCACTGGCAGGTGTGATTATAAGAGTGTCTTGTAACAGTGAGACTGAGGAGAGGTTTGACAGACAGAAGAAGAGGAAGCAAAGTGACCACAGAGGCAGAGAGTTGAGCAATACAGGCACAAGCCACCAGAAGCTGGAAAAGGAAGAGACTCTCTCCTAGAGCCTCCAAAGGGAGAGCAGCCCTGCAGATGCCTTGATTTTGGAATTTTGGACTCAACAACTGTGAGAGAACAAATTTCTGTTGTTTAAAGTCACTCAGTTTGTGGTAATGTGTTACAGTAGCCACAGAAAATTCATAACTTATCCTTCAAATGTCAGCCCTCTCCCATATATACTCACTCCTTTAATTACATGATATATTTATTTGATACATATGATTATTCCAATAGTATCATGGTGTGGTGGTGCCTTTGGAATCAGATAGGTCTGGGTTTGAATCCTGATTCAGGCACTCATTAGTCATAAAATTTGGGCAAGTATTTATATCTCACTGAGCCTCAGTTTCCTGTTGAATAAGGATAATAATATTTTGCAAGGTTGTGATAAGGGTTAGAGAAAATGTTGCACATTGTTCTTAGCACAGAGCTTAACATAATGTAGGCACTCAGAAATTCTATCCTATCCCCCATGGAAAACACATTATCATGTGCTCCATGGGGCCACCGTTAGTAATGCCTAACATTAAAATGTCCAAGGGATTAGTTGATAGCCATATCTACTTAAGCAAGTCCACCTCAGTACCAGCACACAATTACCCTTTCTGAAAACTGCTTCCATCTATACCTCCCTTTATCAATATTTCTTAGCAAAAGCAAAAACGTAGGGTCCTAAATTCTAATCTTAATTCTGAGGCAGGATTGTGAGAGTGATTCAGGTTCCAAAAAGAATTCCAACATTCTTTATCTATCTCAATTTCAGCCTCTACAAAAAGACTTAATATGCCTCCTGAGATACACACAGAGCTACAAGCAAATAGAAAAGCACAAATATTTTCATCATTGATGTGAACTGTGTCATTATTAAGCCATTAACAGCACTGGTACTAAACCTCCATTCAAATGGTTACTATTTGCGAAAGAGAATCATTTACCCCAGGGACCTAAAATCTACTTCAGCATCAGTCAAAGAATCATGTCAGCAAAAACCAAGGTTAAATGGCCCTCAACATATGAAAAATATTTCACTCACAATAAGAGAAATGCCAATTCAAACTACACTGACATACCATTTTTAAAAATCTATCAGATAGTCAAAAAACCAAAATAGCACTTATCCCGGTAATGCTATGAGAAAACAGGCAGTTTCATCTATTTCTGGTGGATATGAATGGCAAAACCACAATGGGAAGAATTTAGAAATATCTGACAAACTGTATATGCGCTTATCCTTTGCTTAAGCAAATCTTTTTCTAAAAACTTATTGTAACTGTGTATCTCCACAAATATAAAACAAAATATGCACAAAGTTATTCATTATGAAACTTATTTTGTAATAACAAAATATTTCCCACTCATAAGAGAATTTTTAATAACTATGACAAACCCACAGTATTAATTATGAAGCTGCACAAAAACATGGAAGGTATCTATAAATTGACACAGTTACTTCCAAATTTATAGTTAAGTGGAAAAAGCAGGTGCAAATTAATGTGTGTGGAAAACTTCCCAACTCATTCCAGGAGGGTAGCATTATCCTTATTCCAAAACCAAAGATTTCACAAGAAAAAAAATTACATACCATTATTCCTTATGAATATAGACAAAAATCCTCAACAAAATAGTAGCAAACCAAATTTAGCAACATATAAAAATTATACAATATGAACAAGTATGATTTATTCTAGGAAGTCAAAATTGTGTCAACATTTGAAATTCCATGTAATACGCCCATATTAATAGAATAAAACAGCAGAAACTAAGCGATCATTTCAATAGATGCAGAAACAGCATCTGACAAAATCCAACATCCTTTTTAATAAAAACACTCGAGAAACTAGTAGAAGGGAATTTCCTCAACTGATAAAGAGCATCTATAAAAACCCCACAGCTTACCTCCTGCTTAATGGTGAAAGACTGAATGAATGCCTTCCGTCTAAGATCAAGAACAGGAAAAGGATGTCTGCTCGTGACACTTCTATTCAACATTGTACTGGAGGTTCTAGCTAGAGAAATTAGTTAAGAGAAAGAAATAAAAGAAGTTCAGATTGGAAAGGAAGAAGTAAAATTATCTCTATTTGTAGATTTCATAATCTTGTACATAGAAAATCCTAAGCAATCCACAAAAACTACTAGACCTAATAAACAAGTTCAACAACGTTGTAGGGTACAAGATCAA
>NW_012156284.1:7466465-7470545 GCF_000956105.1 Propithecus coquereli
TAAAATACTTCAGAATAAAGTGAACAAAGGAAGTGAAAAACCTGTACACTGAAAACTACAAAACATTGCTGAAAGAAATTAAAGAAGATATAAATAAATAGAAAGGCATCACTTGTTCATGGATTGGAAGATTTAATATTGTTTAGATGTCCATACTATCCAAAGCAATGTATAGATTCAATGCAATCCTTATCAAAATACCGATATATCTTTTGAAAATATTAACAAAATTCATTGAAAAAATTATACAAGACCTAAAGAAAATGGAAAGACATGCCATGTTCACCAATTGGAAGATTTAATATTGTTTAGATGGCAATACTATACAAATTGATCTATAGATTCAATGCAATCCCAATCAAATCTCAGATATATCTTTTGAAAATATTGACAATCTGATCCTAAGATTCACATGAAAATGCAAGGGACCCTGATTAGCCAAAACAATCTTGAAAGAAGAATAAAGTTGGAGGACTCTCACTCCTCAATTTCAAAACTTACTACGATGTTACTGTAATCAAGACAGTTTGATACTGGCATAAAAATAGACATATAGATCAATGGAACATAATTGAGATTCCAGAAATAAGTCTATATATCTATGATCAATTGATTTTCAATAATAGTGCCAAGACACTTCAATGGGAAAATAATAGTATTTCCAACAAATGGTGCTGAGACAACTGGATATCCATACACAAAACAATGAAGTTGAACCACTACCTCACACCATATATGAAAATTAACTCAAAAGACTCAAGATCACAAGACCTACATGTGAGAGCTAAAAGCGTAAAACTCAGAGAACCATGAAAACATAGATGTAAAACATAAAAACTATGAAAACATAGGTGTTAATTCGCGTGACTCTGGGTTAGGCAACAGTTTCTTAAGTAGGACATAAAAAGCATAAGCAGCCAAAGAAAAAATAGATAAATTGGACTACATCAAAATTAAACACATTTGTGCATCAAAGCATACTGTCAAGAATGGGAATAGTCAACCCATTGAATGGGAGAAAATATTTGTAAATCATATACCTAATAATGATCTAGTATCCAGAATATATAAGGAACTCTTATAATTCAACAATAAAAAGCCTAATTTTAAATATTAGGCATTTCTCTAACAAAAGATATACAAATGGCCAATAAGCACATGAAAAAATGCTCACCATCATTAATCACTAGTGAAATGCAAGTCAAAATCATAATAAACCACTTCACACCATCTAGGATGACTATAATCAAAAACACAGACAATAAACGGAGTTGCTGAGAATGTGGAAAAATTGGAAAATCCGTACATTACTGGTAAGAACGTAAATGGTGCAGCTACTTTGGAATACAATCTTTCAGTTCCTCAAAAAAATAAACACAGAATTACATATGACCTAGTGATTCCATTCCTAGATATATACCTGAGAGACTTGAAAAACAAGTTTTGAACCAAAAATTTATACATGGATTGCCGTAGCAGCAGTATTCACAATAGCCAAAATTAGAGACAACCCAAATGTCCATCCATTGATGAATGGATAAACAATAAGTGGTACATCCATACAATACAATATTATTTTAGCCACAAAAATAAATGATGTATACTGATGTGTACTACAACATGGGTGAACCTTGAAAATATTTTGCTAAGTGCAAGAAGTAAATCACAAAAAGCATGTATTGCATGATTTTTTTATATGAAATGTCCAGAATAGGCAAATCCATAGAGACAGAAATTAGATTAGTAGTTTTCAAGGATAAGGAGACATTGGGGGAGAAAAGGAGATGGGACAATGAGGAGAAGTAACTAATGGGTACAGAGTTTCTTTTTGGTATGATGAAAATGTTCTGGAATTATATAGGGGTGATGGTTGCACAGCTTTGTGAATGCACTAAAAATACTGAATTGTACACATAAAAGGGTGAATTTTATGGTACTTGAATTATATCTAAATACAAAGATTTTTAAAAAAAAAATTAATCCAACCATTTTTTTCCTCAAATCTCATCCTGGTTCTTATCAGTATACCAGTGTTTGTGAAAAATGAGGATGGAATCACAGAATTACAGAGTTGGAGTGACAGTGCCAGACACTCATTCTAAGGGCTCCAATGTTGTTAAAAGAAAGATCTGCACTAGTCTGCTAATGAAAATACTTCAGATTAAAAATGAGGAAATTCAAGCCAAAAGGAGATAAGTAACTTGCACATGGTATTATTTTCAAAGGCAACGTCAAATTGTTAAATGAGCATTGAACTTGTGGTGGAAATTCTTGGCCTAGATTCTGACATTTTCTATTGTGAACAAGCACCAGAGCATCGCTGAGTCTCAAAATCACAATTTGTAAAATATGAGTAAAAATACCACTTCCACACCTTGTATCAAATTTAAAAAAATAAATATCAAAATGAGTTACAAGTGTCAAATGGTCTTCATATGTTAATTAATTCCTAATATCCATTCTTGTGAATTGTCTTCTGGTATTTCTGTGTTTATTTTAACATGTTGACATCCTTTTCTCCTGTTACATTTCAAATTTCCCAATATTAGTATCTTTCTACCAGGACACTCAAGTCTAGCATCACAGTCAGTCTTATATCCTTATTTTGCCAAATAGTATCCATTGAAGAAAAGAATAATGGAGCTAACATTTACTGACTATCCAGACAAGATACTAGATAGATTTTTTCTTATGTTAGTCCTGAGATATAATTATTCCCATGACATAGGAGCAGAAGTTCAGAATCAGAGAAGTCAAGTATATGGCAAAGCCAGGACAGAGATCAAAGTCTTTCTGATTACCAACCCACTCTTATTGAACTCAAACTTTGTGCAAGGAATAATCCATTCTCAGCTCACAACAAACCAATTTTTTCATACATGCTGGCCTTTCTCTTTTAAGGTTCATTTTCTGATGATAATTTTACCCCCTCCACTTTTTATTCTAATAAATCATAGATTCTTTGTTTAGTCCATATACATATTGATCAAATCTCCTACATATGTACCTCCTTTTCTGCACAGATAACTAAAATCCTTCCAGTTTTCTTCTTGCTCTACAGGGCAATAAAAATTTACTCCAAAAATTGACAGTAAAATTATTGATATTATTTTTTTAAATACAAACACACACAGCTGTAGTAAAAAAGTACAATAAGCCACTAATATTTTGTTATTTACCTTTCAGGATCTCTCACTCCCGGACGTGAGCCTTATTCAATCCTTCTAAAAAGTTAGCTCAATATTTCTCAGGAACATAGTCTATCTCAGGTGATTTAGATATCAAAACTATTAAGTAGCAGGGGCAAGAACAGAAAGCACAGAATGTTGCCTCTGAAGATAATATCAGAAATTATCTAGGTACATCATCCAGGTACAATGAAAAAAGGAGAGTGTTATTGAAATGACCCATGGAATGTTATAAAAGGGGCGTGGGATTATGTCAAACCTGTCTCATCTCTGGAAAATGGGAAGTATGCAATGTACAAGCCGCCACATTTTCTGCCATAGAAAATGCTGTTGGAACTGGACTGAGTCTGCCTTATAACTATCCTTACTCAGGGAGAATAGCATCACTAGGAAGCAGATAACATCCTAAAAGGATCTCAGAAACCCTGCCATAGAAGGAAAGGGAAAGGAAAAAGAACAGCAAGAAAGAACCAAGAAACAGATGTGACCTATCATATCATCATCATATCATATCACGTGACCTATCATATCACCATCAGTTTTTTTAAAATATGAAGAAATCAAGATGAACAAGACAACAAATCAGAGATATGAGATTCAGGAGTATGCATGAGCCAGTAGAAGCCAAATGTGAGCTGGAGGCACTTGGCAAAGAAGGAGAAGAAAAAGAAATAAAACTATCACAGAAATGAAAGCCAAATGTGAAGCAACGCAAAGAATGACTGATAATGCTGAAAACAATGTAAAAGATATAGAGAACAAGATTGAGGAAAATAAGCACAATGAAGTGGAAATGAAGAAAACATTTTAAAAATCTAAAAAAAATTAAAATATGGAGGCCAGGTAAAGAGAGTCAACATATATATATATATATATATGTGTGTGTGTGTGT
>NW_012156284.1:7470595-7487859 GCF_000956105.1 Propithecus coquereli
TGTGTGTGTGTGTGTGTGTGTGTGTATTAGCACATATAATATAAATTGAAAGAAATAATTAAGGAAAGCTTTGCATAAATTAAACAAGCCTTGAATCTACATATTAAACAGTCACACCAGGTTTCAGAAAAAAATACAAAGAGTGAATAACACTGATATATATCCTATTCAAATATAAAGAAAAATTTTCTAGGAATTAAGTAAAACTATCAACTTATGAGTGAAAAATATTAAGGTGATCTCAGACTTCTACAAAATAACACTCAATGCCTTGAGTTATTTACCTTGTTATTTACCTTTCAGGGTCTCTCACTCCCAGACCTGAGCCTTATTCAATCCCTCTAAAAAGTTAGCTCAGTATTTCTCAGGAACATAGTCTATCTCAGGTGATTTAGATATCAAAACTATTAAGTAGCAGGGGAAGAACAGAAAGCACAGAATGTTGCCTCTGAAGATAATATCAGATATTATCTAGGTACATCATCCACGTACAATGAAAACAGGAGAGTGCTATTGAAATGACCTATGAAATGTTATAAAAGACACTGGAACAATGAAAGCAAAGAAAGTGGGACCCACAAACTCTGTGCATAAAAAAATTGTCATTCACCTTCAAGAACTCAGAGCATAAAATCCCCAGACTTTTTTTTCTTTTTTTGAAGAAACAACTAAAAAGAATAATAACAACAAAATACTAGCTATCATAAACAGATAAATCGAAAAATCAGACAGGATGGTAATTATTTAATACATTTATCTGATATATTAAAACAAACGTAAAGATTATAGGCATAGGAAAAATATGTAAATGCTAACATAGAAATGGTATCACAAAGTTGATAGGGAAAGAGTATTAATTTATATGTTGAGTTCCTCATCATTCATAGCAGAGAGTCAAAATACATCATTCATATCTTAAAGGTATCTTAAAGGTTTCTATTTAAAGGTAGAAACACTAAGAAACAATATAAACAATTAAATCGGGGAGCACAGAGATGGGAGGAGAGAGTGGAAAAAAATGGAAATATACTAAACATTTTCTCAACAGCCCAAAACATCATAAAGAAAACCAAAAGGCTAATGACAAATTGGGCATAAATATTTCCAACGTATATCACAGATCCCTAGTAAATAAAGAGCTTCTAAAATATTGAGACGGAAACATTAACAATGCAAGAGAAAATTGGGCAAGCATATGAAAAGAATAAAGCAAATCCTGAATACAGGAAATTCCATAGGCAAATGACCTGGTTTCCTCAAAGAATAAATTGAAGAGAATAAAAAGGGTGGGAAGAAATGTTATCAATTAAAGGAAGCTTAAGGGATATAGAAACCAAATGCAATGTGCTGACATTTTTGGGAATCTAATTCAAACAAACAATTAAAAAGACATTTTGAAGACACTGGGGATATTTGAATATGGATTATATATTAAATATTAAGGAGGCATTGCTAATTTTAGGAGGTGTGATGATATTGTGGATTATGTTTTTGAAGGCCTTATCTGTTAGAGAAACATATGGAAGTGTTGAAGGGTAAATTAATGTGATACCTGGGATTTGTTTTAAAACATTCTTTAAAAATTATAAGAAAGTAAAGGGGTAGATGAAACAAAAATGTTGATAATGTTTGAATCCAGGAGATGAGTCTATATGGGTTGATTATACCATTCTCTCTACTTTTGTATATGTTAAAAATTTGATTGTGTATATTCAAATGAGCAGTTTCTAAAAGTCCTATATGGCAGTGCAATTATCTGCATCTAAAGAACAGATAAATCAGAACTATCACAATTCTTTCAGTTACCATTGAAATATAATTCCCTTTGCTTTCTTTTATTGATATTATTTGTTTTAAAACTAAAGCTTTAAAATAACACATATAAACAACTTGTGTGACAGTTTTGTAACTTGAGCTGACCAGATTCTGAAATGACTGATCCATTCAATTAAACTGACTGCATAGGGACTTTGATGAACATATAAGAATTATATTATTGCAAATTTGCTGATGAAATCATTAGTCATTTAGGGAGGGAAGAGTAGGTATGTAAATGTTGTAGATAGAATCATAAGAAAAATAAATGTGTTACTGACCTTAAAATGGATACCAGCCTCTGAAGGGAGAAAGGGAGGTACACAAACGTTGCTATATCTGGCTATTCTGGAACATCCTTTGCAGCATCTCCCTACTCCTCCCCCAACTCATCCAGGGTAGGGCTTCCGCTCCATTAACAAACCTCGCTATGGTGTTCATAATCCTTTCAAGGAAGCTATTACTTATCCCAGGATGGAGAAGAAAAACGTCTCTAGACCTGCAGTCCCCAATTCCCCACCCATAAACCGGTACTGGTCCGTGAGTGGTTTGTTAGGAGGAGGTGAGCTAGCAAAGTTTCACCTGTATTTACAACCACTCCTCATTGCTGGCATCACCATATAAGCTCCACCTCCTGTCAGATCAGCGATGACATTAAATTTTCATAGGAGTGTGAACCCTACTATAAACTGCATGCGAGGGATCTAGCTTGTATGCTCCTTATGAGAATCTAATGCCTTATGATCTGAGGTGGAGATTCTAGCACTGGGGAGCAGCTGCAAATACAGATTATCATTAGCAGAGAGGTTTGCTCAATAAATTGTAATGCACTTGAATCATCCCCAAACCATCCCCCACCCCGCCACCGTCTGTGGAAAAATTGTCTTCCATGAATCCTGTCCTTGGTGCCAAAAAGGTTTAGGACCACTGCTCTAGACAATAGAACATTGAAGAAAAAGGAACAAATTCTAATAGGCATTTCAGGCAGGAGGGAAAAAAATGCAAGTAGATGATCATATTTTCATTAAGGGTAGGGGGTTACCAGTACTGTCAAAGGACACCAAACAGGTCATTGTCCACTGTATCTACCTTTAGAACTAAGTCGGATAAGACTGTAGAGAATATACTTGACCTACTCAGTAATGCAAACTGCTGCCAGACACTTTTAACACTACTTTAACAAAATCCATATTTCAACCCAAATAATAAACATTCTTCATACAATTATCCCACTCTAACCATTGAGGAAAACATTCTCAGGACCTTAAATTGACACAGCTTTATTAGCTTGGTTTTAATTGCTTTAAGAACCTAGAAACTTAAAGTGCATTTTTAAAAATGCAAATATTCCACTAATTTCAACAAGAGTTCTCCCTCTAGTTTGCCTACTTCCACATTGCTGAGGTTTTCACTGTTTTAATAGCAGAACAAAAAATCAAATATGCAATGTGTGTAACATACTTCTAGCTTTCTATACCATTCTGCAAAACGGAGTAACACAGAACTAATGGATGGCAATGCTTATCTATTCGAATGAATAGAAAAGTCCAAAGATATATTGGCAGATTTAATATGATTAAATGATTATGACCTTTAATATGAATAATTTCATTTTATTGACAGTACAATTACAGTGGCCATTTCAAGTCTAATATGCCTAAGACGAGAATTCAGGAGTCTGAAGTTCATATTTGTTATTTCAGCATTTCTACCTTTTTTTAATAGTTTTTCTCTAAGTGGTAATTTTATCTTTAGACATGATTATCTATTTTTTGCAATGCCTATGCCATTATCATGAATTCCTCCCTGGGTGGTACAGTCCTTGACAGTATCTGCATTTTTACTGCAGAGTCTGTCCCCAAAGTAACCAGAGTGTCACACTTTCCTTCTCTGGAGCTTACAGTATAACCTGTTTTTACATGAGTGAAGGACATCACCTAACAAACATACATAAGCACAACACACACAGTCATAGTAAGCTCCCGTGCACATGCATACATGCTCAGGAAATGTACATTTCAGATCACCAAAGCTCCTTGGCCTAGCTCTCCCAGATGTGGCTCAGATGCCACCTTGGCATGGCATCCTCAGACTGGAGACCCTTTCCTTCCCCCTCAGATCAGGTGCTCACTCGGCTTGGTAGTAGGGAGTAGATCTCATCTACTCATGTGTCCTCAACTTCCACCCCAGAAGGGTCACTCCCAGATCTAACTACAGCCAAGATTCTTTTCCTGGCCCTTCCCTGTAACTAGTTACCATCTCAGTTCTGTCCCAAGAAACGATAAAAGCAGCAGACTGGAACCTGTGAGGGCAGGACCACATTTCACTCAGCAAATCTCTAGCTCCTCTCAGCATACCTGGGCCATTATCAATTTGGAATGACTGGCTAATTTTTGGCTTTGCTGGGTCCTTTACCTAACTTTCAGCTCTTGCCCACCACTTTTCTACATCCATCCCCAGTTCGAGGCTTTTCTAGTTAGGAAGTGGTATTTTCTGGCCTCATACATACTATGTCTGAAATGTAACCTCTTACTCTTGCAAAGGTCTTTGTATGTTTTCCAAGGAGACTGGGGGAAGTGATCAATTAATACTAAATAACGAGGAATCACCTTTATATTCAGGTTTGGAGAGAGCAGCTCCATGAGGAGCCCCACATTTCATTTCCACCCAGACCTCAGCCTCCTTTGTCATAATACCCACCCATCCCCATCCTCCAGAAACAACTGTCCAAGGCCCAAGGAATAACTCCTGCCCTGGACTTTTCCTGTTCACCAGGTCAAGCAGCTTTCTTTCTGACTTCATGTCAGACCTCCAAGGGCAAATGTTGCCTGGCGTGCTCTCATTTCCACTCTCCCTGAACCTGCTTTGCTCCTCTTCACCCCTGACATTTTCCTACTAAACCTAAGCTTAGAGCCAGAGACCTGCTTCCTGAGACTTTGATTCTCAGGCCTGGGAGTGACAGCCCATGCTTACCGAGTGTTCACCATTTAGCAGGGATAATTCTAAATGCCTCATGGGTATGATCTCATTTACCCCACATTGGTGAGGTAATTAATATGATGCCCAGTATCTCATGTAATCCCTACTGTGAGGCTTACCAGTACAAATAAAATATTCTGCCTCAAAAGCCCTTAAACAGTAAGGAAATGTATTATTTAAATTAGAGGTCCTGAGGTCAGGCTGGCTCCAGGTATGGTACAATGAGGACATCTGGCAAGATATGAGAACTCTGAACCCCTCAAATCCTCCTGAGCCCTCCTGCCTACCAGAGATAGTCCCCCAAATCCCCCAACCAAGCTTCTCTGCATTAAATATTTCACTGACTTAACCTAGGGTAATGGTATCACAAAGGTATGCAGATTCTTCTCAGCTGCCACCAGTACGCTTTCACTGCCTGCGAAACATCCACGCCCATAGAGATTTCAGCATAGCCCAGATAGCAGTACAAGGTCTGATTTAGGAGATTGCCAAGCATCTTTCTAAATCCCATAGGCAGGAATCTGGAGCATATTTATGGGTGGAGATTCTAAGGATGTCTGTCCAAGGAGGGTGAAATGTTTAAGATCAGGCTATAATCTTACGGGTGCATGCACCCAAGAGCTAGGATTTAAGGTTAGCTCGAGCACTGGAAAGTGGCATTAAAACAATGTACTCTGTGGGTTATTTGGAGCCTGAACTCAAACACCTGCCCAGAGTTAATAAGAATTAATGGGCAGAACTTCCCTGACAGTGCTAAAGAATCAAAAATCTCAGGAAAATAGGAACATCATATGTGTCCAGGTTTATGCCTGTTGTCACAATCTAATTAATACTGCTTCCTTTCACTCTCAAAAGTGTTCTTCTTTGGGATCCTGGGCCATCTGGTCAGCCACCCCTTACCCATGCTACCCTGGAGGTCCCCAGAAGAAATCCCCTTCACCAGGGCTTTAAGAAATGCCTTAGTGAGGGGAGCACGAGAAACCCTATAAGGCCCTGAGGTAGCTGTCCTCTGTAGCCTAGAGATGACTGTGGGGAATACTGGGATTGACTGGGTTCCCTGATCACGAAGGGAATAATGGAAGTCAGAGTGACAGTGGCAGAGGCCAATGACAGCACTTAACCATTAAACGACAGTCATTTCTTTCTCTTTTTTTTTGTAGTGCTTGATCTTTATTGAAAAGAATGTCAATGCTTTTTCCAGATAATATTGAGGAGCTGGACTGAGTGCCTGTTTGTTTTTAATATTATTTGTTCAAACGCACACATCTGTGGGACTGCTGCAATTTTGAAAGAAAAACAACAGCTGTATAAAACCTGTGCATAGGCAAAAAGAAAAGAAATGTCAACAATCTGGCTGCCAGGCACACCAGGTCCCTGTGGCAATCTGGGGGGGCAAGGGATGCCCCTAGAAGTAGGTAGAAAACTAACCAGGTTGAATGACTGGCCCCTTCAGGAATTGGTGAGCCGTCCATATCAATGTCCAAAGAGGTATAGCCAACTCAGGCAGGCACCTTCTAGGTTGGTCCTTATCTCCAAAGGTGGTGGTCTGTTCAGTGGGATGTGGTGAGTGGTGGTGAAGCAGCAGCATAGGTCTCTGGGCAGATGTAGGCCTGGCAGTCAGCGGGTGGCAGCAGTTCTGTGGGTGGTCTGACCAGTTTGTAACAAGGGCCTGGAACAGCTGGGGCTCAGGACACAGTTCGGATTAGCAGGGGAGGGGTCCTGGGGCTGGCCAGAGTGGATGACGGTGCGATTCTGAGCCAGGTCCCAGCTTCAGCTTCAGCCCCAGCCCCAGCCCCAGCCCCAGCCCCAGCAGCAGTTAACTGGAGCGCTATTCCTGGAACAAAGACAAGCACTACGACAGGATAAAGGAGGAAACAGAAGGGCAGGGGTAGGGAAGAGGCCCTGAGGGCAAGGGGGAGCAGGACAGCTCCTGGAGTGGCCGAGGTGGGGGTGGGGGGAGGAGGTGGTGACGTGCAGCAGCCCCCCTCACCAAGACCCGAAGGGCTCGGGCCTAGTAATCATCCTCCTCGTCGTCGTAGTCGTCTTCGTCGTCATCCCATCCAAAACACTGTTTCATCTCCTCAAGAAAAGCCCGGTAATCACCTAGGATGGGGCTATCCATTTCGATGTAGGGCACCACCCACTCCTCGGCTTCCCCGGTGAGGAGGCTGATTAGGAAGGCCACCTTCATGGCGTCGTTGCAGAATCGGTTCTCATTCACAAGCATGTAAGACGCCGTCTGCACAATAAACTCGGGGAGCCGGGAGCTCTCGCCATTAAACGTTTCAGGGAAGGGCACCGGGCAGCTTGGCGGACGTACCTGGCGCAGCAGGCTGGCCCTCTCGCACACTAGCAGCCGCAGCTGTTCCATGAGCTGGCTGTTCTCAATGCTCAGGGCTCTGTGTCGCATCAGGAGCGCATGCAGCAGCAGCACCAGCTCGTCCACCATTGCGAACAGCTTGGAAGGGCAGGGCTCGGCTCGGTTCAGCTCCCCTCGGCCAAGGTGCGCACGGAGGCCTCGCAGGAAGTACGTGTCCGCGGAGGCGAGCGGTGGCCAGGGGCGGGGGGTGCGCGCCGGGGTCGCGCTGCTGCGCAAGCTCGGCTCACAAGGGCCTTCGGGCCGCTGGTGCGCGGGCGCGATGCAGGAGGGGCGTGGCCAGGGAAGAGGCCGGGACAGCGTGGGGGCGTGGCCAGGATGGGGCGGGCGAGGTTGAGGAGTCATAGCCAGGCAGGGCGTGGCCAGGAACTGGCCGCGCAGGGTCGCAGAGCAGCTGGCGGTTGGTCGTTCTGGCAGGCGAGTAAAGACTGGGAAGGACGGCTGAGCCCCGATGTATGGCCTGTATTAGCAGAGGACTCGGCGAGTGCTGAGACCCATCTCAGAGAGAGCCAACATGCTCAAGCTGAAAGGATCAACCACCCTTCTCCCCAGCCTACTCTCACAATTCAATGTTCCTTTGTGGGCCTGCACACACTAGATTCCCTTGGCTTGATGCTTTAACACACATATTCTTATTTAAATCTCACCCAGCGGAGCATTGACACTGCTGGCCGCACTGCGGGAGTCACACATCCTTTCAGAGTTATAAAGACCCTCAGGAGTCTTTTTCATGAAAAAGCAGCATTTAAACAGGGACTTTCTTTAGTTGGGAAATAATAATATTTACCTCTCTTTAAAAAAACTAAATAGCGAACTATAAAATGTTCTGCAAAATCCACATCTGATAACCAATTGCAGGGATCGTGCCCGTCTTTGAGTCTATTTCATGTCCTGACATTAGTGCCTTGGCCACTGGGTACTATTCTTTACTTAACAATAAATAAACCGTTAAGAAGTTTGTATTTTTCAATGATTTTGTTTTTCTACTTTGAATGTGATTTTTCAAATAGTTGTTGACAGCTGAGTTGGGTCCTTGACGTTAGAGCCAATATAATAAACTGTTGGATCTGCATGTAAAATATATCCCCATATACCATGGAGTTCTACTCAGCCACAAAAAACAATGGTGATCTGGCACCTCTTTTATTATCCTGAATAGAGCTGGAGCCCATTCTACTAAGTGAAATATCCCAAGAATGGGAAAACAAGCACCACATCAAATTGGTATTACCAATCACCATCAAATTGGTATTACCAAGTACTCACCATCAAATTGGTATTAACTTATCAACACTTAAGTGCATATATAGTAATAACATTCATCAAGTGTTGGGCAGATGGGAGTGGGAAGGAGGGGATGGGTACATATATACACACACATAATGGGTGCAGTGTGCACCATCTGGAGGATGGACATGCTTGAAGCTCTGACTCGGGTGAGGCAAAGGCAATATATGTAACTTAAACGTTTGTGCCCCCGTAGTATGCCGAAATAAAAAAAAAAAATAAAAAAAAATCCCCAATTCAATCACTTCTTGTCAATTCTACCACTACCAACCTGATCCCAGCCTTCCTTTCTTATTAATACTGCTCAACTAATTGCTTAGCTTTCAGTCTTCTCTTCCTGTAGTATATTCTCCACAGAGTAGCCACAGGAATTCTTTAGAACAAAAGTTAGATCCCTTCACTCCCCTTCTCAAAACCTTCCAAAAGATTCCCCTCAGAATAAAGAGCAAGGTAGCAGCTGCTGCCTACAAACTGCTGCCTCTGGCTTATCATTTGTGCCTCTTCCCATTTTCTGCTCTACTCTAATCACACTGCCCTCCCTGCAGATTGTCACACACATCAAGTAGCTCTGGCCTCAGGCTTTTGCAGATTCTATCCCTTCCACCTTGCAAGGCTCTCTCCCCAGTTAGCGGCCTGACTCCTCCCAGTGCTTTCAGAGAGGGATTTTCTGACTACCCCATCTGTCAAAGCACCCTGTTCTCTGCCAGCAATCTCTAACCCCCTACACTACTTCAGGTCTCTACATAGCGTTTATCATACTATGGGCCACCATATCATGTAGCACTTTGTTCATCATCTGCTTCCACTTTAGAATGTAAGTCCATGCAGAGAAGCACTCTCCTTTGCTAGCTGCTCTATTTCTAGTGCCTAGAAAAGTGCCTGGCCCAAAGTAGGGGCTCCATAAATGTTTGGTGAATGAAAGAATCTCAGGATGCAGGTGTGAGATAAAAATTAGAAGAGGTGGCTGCACAAAGTGCCCCAAAATACTCTTCAAATTGTTCAGTATGTTCTATCTCTGATCATGAATCAGTCTCCATTGTGAAATGATGACTGACATAATAAAAATGGCTGAATAGATTTTTAAGGAAATCTTATTCAGTCTTTTACAATAGTATTGAATGGTCATCCATAGAAGTGTGAGGAGAGAGGAGAGAAACAGGGCTGAGGCCCATGTAGAAAGAGGAAGAGGATCACACCCACACAAGGATGGGCAGTGAAAAAAGTGGGTAGAAGGAATGTGAGCACTTGGGCTCTCCTGCTCTATGTAACCCCCCACTAGATGAGAAGCTCCTGAGGGGAGTCAGGGATCTGCTCTCCTACTTCTATCTTTGGCATTTGACAGTGTTTACTAGCTGCTCCACAAATGTTCAGTGGATAGAATGAAAGGGAGGGATAAGAAATGTCAGAGATAGGTCCCTGGCCATTGACAGATCACAGTGGAGGGTGGGCCTGGCTGGGACAGAGGTAGTGTCCAGCTCTACCTTTCATGCCCAGGTCTTAATATTCCCAAGAAGAAATGGTCAGGGTTCTCTCCTGGAAGCACACTTTCTGTGGCAGGCACTGGGCTGGGTAATTGACTGGGGCCGTTTCACTAACCCATGGCAAGCACCATGCATGGGAATGGGCACTTTGGAGCCTGAGACCCAAAAGTTGAAGACTTGCCTAAACTCAAGAGAGCAAGAGGTTGGTTGCAATATACAATCATTCTATCCCCTTTGACTCTAAATCACATGCCCTTCCACTGAACAATTAATGTGCACTAGACTCCTTTGAGGCCATTAGGTCCAGGCAGGTGTGATGGGAATACAGATATGATTAGGCAGATGCTGCCCTGTTCCTCTTCCTACAACCCCTTGGCAGAGGGATTCAGGAGGAAACCAAATGAGGCAGCCATGAGCATTCCCTCTGAGAGAGCTCTGAGATCCTGGTAGACAGTAAATGTTCTGGCTAGAACTGTGGCCAGAGCCGAGCAGTAACTTTGGTGGGGTGCTTCATAGCTTGGAGGGAGGGAGTGTAGGCAGACAGCTTAGCACTGACTCACAGAGGAAGCAGTCATGAAGAGGAGAGTAGTATCAGCAGACAGAATGTATAGAATCCTAATGTTCATGTTAACCAGCTTCCAGGGGCCTGTGAGGCTCTCCCACCAGTGCCAAGGCCCACCCTCCTTAGGGCTGCATGTCATTTTCCTCATTCCCCTTCCCCCTCTCAAGTGGCCCTTGAATGTTCCTTTACATCTGTGTGAAGAAACTGGGGCCAGACACAAGTACTCCCATACTTGTCATAGGGAGTACTTGTCTCAGGCTCACAAACTTCACTAGAATATCTTTGGCTCAGAATGCTCCGCAGGTGGCTCAGACCCCACCATTTGGCCAAAGCAATAGGCCCAAGGCCAAGGGAGTGATCCCTGGTGCTTCTCACTGCCACAATCTTCCACACTCCCAACCTTGCCCAGATACACCCCAAGCAACTGGACTGTAAAATTCTCTTGAAATAAACATGAAAACATCCCATGATTCTTCAGCCACCATATGAGTATGGGCAAACTAACCCAGCACTCAAATATGCAGCCAGGAGCAGAAAGTAGCTTCAGAGAGATATTTGTGAGAGGGCTGGATGGATGACACAAAGATCCAGATCTCTACCCATAGTCCCCTCCCACTGCCCCTTCATAGCCAAGTGCACATGGGGCTGCTTTTTATAGAATCCGCATCTATAGGACTATACAGACCTCTGGCCCAGAGAGAGAAATGAGGACGGACAGCTCCTCCCTCCTTTCTTCATCCTCTCCAGCTTACCAAAGTGCCCAAAATATTTTTGCATATTTATTAAAGTACTAAATTAATGTATTCCTATGGTTGAAAGCAGTTAAATAATATTGGTGTGTTAAAATAGAAATGGAACATTTTCAACACCTCTCCTCCCTAAAAAGTATCACTTAACAGGATTGTTAGCAATTCAAAATTTGTCCTCTCTCTCTCCAGAGATAGAATACACAGAACTATCTGTCTTCTTAATGATTGCTTAATGATCCACCTGAATTTCTCAGGTACACTCTTGCCCTAGAATTAAGGAGATTCAACTCTGCTCAGTTTCTCAGACGATACAAGAGAAGTGTGGTGACAAATAAACTCAAACCTATAGTCCCAGTGCAACAGAACTGCAGAATCATAGTTGCATAACTGATAATTTTGTAAATTAATGTCTTATATTAAGTATTTTGTATTCTTCATGTATATGTGTTTGTATTGCTTCAAATAAAATGTATTGCCTGCAGCATATTGCGCTAGGTTGTTATTCTTATTTTTTCTCTTGCCTAGTTATTTTAATACAATTAGTTGTATTGATTATAAAAGAGCTTATACATTGGGGTTGTTTCTGGCATTTTCATATATTTTAGAAAATATCTGACATCATGTTAAATCTATTCTTATGGACCTTACCAGAGTGGCTTGTAATAATTTCTGTTCGCTTGTTTTGTTTTAATGTTTAATAGTTTCTCTTTCAAATTGGTTAGTTACTTTGATCTAGACTCATTTTTTCATGAGGCAGAATGAGTATGGTGAATTGAAGATAACCACAAATTCTTTGCCACTCAGCAAAGAGGTAGAAACAATTTCCCATGCCCCATTAATCTGGGCTGGCCCTGTGACTTGATTTGACAAGGAGAATGTGATGAAGTAACTTAAAATTTATGAGGCAAGGCCTTAAAGACCTGGAGATTCTGCCTTTGCCACTTGGTAGGCTCCCTATTGTGAGCCAGTGACCACATGTAAGAAGTCTAACTACCCTGGGCCCACCATGTTGTAAAGAACCTGATAAAACTTAAGAAAATCAACAAGAAAAAATCAAACAACCTGATCAATAAATGGACAAAGGACATTAACAGAAACTTTTCAAAAGAAGACAGACTAATGGCCAGCAAACATATAAAAAAGTGCTCAACATCTCTAATCATTAGAGAAATGCAAATCGAAACCACAGTGAGATATCACCTAACTCCGGTGAGAATGGCCTCTATCAAAAAGTCCCAAAATAACCAATGCTGGCATGGATGTGGAGAGACTGGAACATTCTTACACTGCTGGTGGGACTGCAAATTAGTACAACCCTGTGGAAAGTAATTTGGAGATACCTCAAAGAGCTAAAAATAGAAATGCCATTTGATCCAGCAATCCCACTACTAGGCATCTATCCAAAGGAAAAAAAGACATTCTATAATAAAGACATCTGCACTTGCATGTTTATAGCAGCACAATTCACTATAGCAAGGATGTGGAAACAACCCAAGTGCCCATTAGTACATGAGTGGATTAATAAAATGTGGTATATGCATACCATGGAGTACTACTCAACTACAAAAAACAATGGTGATATAGCACCTCTTATGTTATCCTGGATAGAGATTGAGCCCATCCTTCAAAGTGAGGTATCACAAGGATGGAAAAGCATGCACCACATGTACTCGCCATCAAATTGGTACTAACTGATCCACGCTAAGGTGCTCACATGGTAGTAATACTCACTGGGTGCCGGTCAGATGGGGGGGTGGAAGAGTGGGGGAGTGGGGGGGAAACCCACAGCTAATGGAAACGAGACATACTGTATGGGGGAAGGACATGCTTGTGGCCCTGGCTTGAGTGAGACAAACGCATTTCATGTAACCAAATGTTTGTACCTCCATAATATCCTGAATTTTAAAAAAAGAATTAAACAAAAAAAATAAGAATTTTAAGTGTTATCTAGTAAAATTTGTGATGATTGTAACAATACATGTAAGGCATATTAAAGAATTTTATAGATTTGGAAAAACAAAAAAGAATCTCAAGCCACATGGAGAAAGGGAGGTCACATGGAGGAGCAGCAAAACGGCAAAACTTGAGACTGAAGCTTTCTTCTTGGACTTTCCAGCCCAGCAGAGCCACTGCTGAATGCAGCTGAGTGAATGACTCCAGCTGACTACATGTAAATCAAAAAAAAAAAAAATCCAGCTGATCCCTAAATGAATTTCTGATCCACAGAATCATGAATAAATAAAATAGCAGTTGTTTTGAGGCACAAATTTTTAGGATAGTTTGTTGCATGGCAGTAGAGAACTGAAACATGGAGAAACTGAGGATATGCTGCAGATGAAAGCATGAGCCCCATATCAAAATAACTGAAAAGATATTATGAATCTATAGCCCTATTCTGTTTTCCTAGATTCTATTTGACGTCCATTAATCACAGGACCAAACTAATGGCCAAAGTTGTTAATATCTCCCTTGCAATCCAGAGCCCATAATCTGAAACCACTTCTTTTATCTAACTCCCACACATCAAGCCAATATTTCCCTTGCCCTAAATCAACCTAGAGTCAGGTTCCATACAATTAGAGATAGTTGCTATGCCCCAAAGCCCACTGGAATTATTTAAACTAGCCAATCCTAAACTCTTTCCCCTGCCCCGCCTTACCTTTCCCACAGATAGCCCAGTAAAGAATGTAGCCTATGGCTTCCATTCACTCCTTTTTGCCTCCTGACCAAAACCTGGTGCTTCTCCATATGGGGCTGCATGGCATGCTGTTCCCCATCCTCTTTGGAAATGTGGTAACAAAAATTTTCTTTCAATGTCATCGGCCTTTCTGTGTCATCACTCAGTCATTTCTATAAATTAAAATCCTGTGGGTACAATTGAGACAAATCCAAATAATCCTCTCCTGTGAGGAACACTAAAGGATGTGCTTGTGCAGGTGTATATCTGTGTCCTGATATGAGTATCTGTATCCAAGCAGACATAAGCATATTGCTGCCTTGTAACATTAAGGATGCTACTTGTGGAGAACTGGCAGTGTCACAGTATGACAAAGATAGCATCAAATCAGCCATGTTTTCTCCAAGGAATATATATGCCTATGTAAAAGCAATGAAGCACATTTCAGGGAAGCATCATAGAAAGAAAAGAGTTTTTGGAAAGAGGAGTTCTGGGTTCAAATCCTCATACTCTTGTTTACTAACTGTGTGGCTTGAGAAAGTCATTTAATTTTTCTGAGCTTCAGTGTCCTTACCAATAAATGTGCACAGCAGTAATATCTACATCATAAGGCTTCAGTGAAGATCAAATTATATAACATAAAAATATCTGGCAAAATACAAAGTTCTATACACAGATTGCATATTAATATTCATTGTAGAATTGGGATTTACAAATCTTACAGTGACTATAGTTATTACCTGCATTTTAAATTTAATGTGTAGTTAGTTCACACCTCTTGATTTAGCTTTATATATATATATATATATATGTTTATGAAGTTTAAAATAAAAATAGAGTTTTCTCTTGAACAAGTAGTTGGAAGAATAAAATAAGGTTTTCATCTAGGTCTTGCTTTCTTACAATTCAAAACATGCTGCTCTCATAATGATGATAAGTTTTCTGGGGAAAAAAAAGATGTCCATTACTACATTTCAAAGGCGATCTTTTCATGTTTTCTATTTATCCTATCAATCTTAAGAGAAGCCATGCTAAATCTAGGATATGGATACACAATACTCTCACGGAATAAAGGGGCAATTGTACCTCTAGAAATCTTTCATCACTGTAGACCATGGTAGTCCTCCTGGGAGAAGTCAGCAGCCTCGGAGACAGCTGAAGAGTCAGGAAGGAGGGTTTCTCTCAGCGATAAGAGCTTCTCTGGTCTGCCTTCAGATGAGTCCCGGCATCCTCTCATTTCAGGTTTCCTGGGATTTCCTGCTAGCTTTCTTTAGGTCCCTTGGTTTCTACTAAACACTCAGTGAGTATTTCTCTCAATATAGAAATGAGTTATTTGAAGAAAAATCCTCCTAAGTGAGAGGAGGTGTGTGCTGTATAAGAATAATCCCCAGCCTCTTTCTCAAATCTCATACTGGTTCCTGCCAGTATACCACCATTTGTGAAAAATGGGAATGGAATCACAGAAATTCATAATTAGAGGAGACAGTGCTAGTAATTTCCTCTAAGGGTTCCAATGTTGCTAAATGAGAGGAAAAACCTGCAGAGTGGCCTGCTAAGGAAAATAGATCACAGATGAGGAAGTGACAGTCCAGAGGAGATGAGCAACTTGCACAAGGCAAATATAAGACATTGTCTTCAAAGGCAGCATGGCATTGTAAAAAGGACACTGGACATGGGATGAGAAAGCCTGGTCCAGATTCTAAATATGACATTTTCTGACACGGCAAAGATTTGAATATCTTTGAATCTCAATTTCCTTATTTTTCCTTATTTGTAAAAAGTGAGTAAAAATGCCTCCTCACAGAATTGGTATGATTCAAATAAGAAAATGAATATGAAAAGTAAGTTTTAATGTGTAAAATGCTTTCCACACATTAATTCTTAATTTCATTCTTTCTAAACTTGTTTTGAAATATTTTTAAACTTTACAAATTCCTACATGTCCTTCACCCAGGTGAACCCATTGCTAACATTTTACCATATTTGGATTATCTTTCTCTCTGTGCTAGTATTTATGTGTGTATGTGTGTGTGTGTGTTAACATTATCATTTTTTCTAAACCATTTGAGAGTTGCAAACATAAAGGCTCATTTCCACTTATTATTCCAGTGGGCATTTACTAAAAATGAGTACACCAGCCTACAAAACCACAATCTATTAAAATCAAGGAGAATAACATTGATATAATAGTACTACTTAATGCACTGATCCCATTAAGATTTCCTCCAGTTGTGTCCTAAATGAAATTTTTAGATCCAAGATCCAATCCTGGATCACGTATTGTACTTAGTTCTCATGTCTCTTCAGTCTTTTCAGTCTGGAACACTTTTTCAGTCTTTCCTTTCCATGACCTTGACAATTTTGAAAAGTACAGGCGTGTAACTCTGAAAATGTCCCCATTTCTTGGTATTTCTCCATTATTAAATTTACATTGCACATTTCCAGCAGGAATATCACAGAAATGTTGTTGTGTGTTTCTCAGTGCATCATATCAGAAGGCGTACAATGTCAATTTGTTCCATCACTGCTGGTGGTAACTTTTATCACTTGGTTAAGATGGTTTCTGCCAGATTTCTCCCCAATTTTAAACTATTAAGAGGTAGTTAATATTAGTTTACATTCTACTCTGAAGGAGTGTTTTCCATCCTCTTTTACACATGTATTTATTTTTGTCAGTATGGACCTCTGGATTCCTAGTTCATTTAATGAATTATAATCCACTACCATCATTATTCATGTCAATACTCGAATTTCACAGATTTGCGCTGTTGAAACCCTTTAAACTGGATCCTGTCTCCTTTTGTCATGCTCACCTCAATCTTTGAGCACTTTGTTTTTGGGACGATATGATATCCCACGCTCATCTTGTACTTTTATTGCCCCACCTCTGGAATCAGCTATTTCTCCAAGGAACCTTAATTACCTTTAATGGAGATTGGTATTTAGAAATAAAGATCTTGGAGTAAGGAGTGTAAATTACTGATGATACTATTGATTTCTTACTTCTGGAACAACCATACAGCCATATGGAAAAAAATGAACCTCAAAACTTACCTCACTCCACTATGTGGGTGTGTATGGGAGTATGTTAATTTAAGATGGATCATAGACTCTAACATGAAATTCAAAACTATGAAGTTTCTATCTTTTTCTATAAAAGAAAAAAATTATAGATAGGATATTATAAAAATGAAAAATATTTTGCCCAAAGCGGGTACGGGTATAAGTGCATGTATTGTCTCAGAGAAAGCAGCTAGACTTTGCCCAGTTTACAGGATACCATAACGTAGGGAAAGAAAGCAGTGAGTGCAGTTTGTACCAAACCACACGTAAGAAA
>NW_012156284.1:7487909-7494273 GCF_000956105.1 Propithecus coquereli
GAATATATAAATAGAACATATGTATCAAAAATACATAAATGTATAACTCCTTCCTAAAGTCAACAATGAAAAGACAAAAGATCTTTAGAAGATAGTTGGCCAGTTTCTTATATTGCTAAATATACTCTTACTATTCAGCAATTACATTCCCTGCTATTTAATGAAATAAGGTAAAAACTTACATCCACATAAAAACCTGCACATGAATGTTTTCAGCAGCTTTATTCACAATTGCCAAAACTTGGAAACAACCAAGATGCCCCTCAATAGATGAATGGATAAATAAACTGGTGCATCTAGACAACGCAATATTGTTCAGTAATAAGAGAAACGAGCTATCAAACCATGAAAAAACATGATAGACGTGTGCATTTAGCTGAGTGAAAAGACATACATATTGCTAAGTGAAAGAAGCTAATATGAAAAGGCTACATATTGTATGATCCCAACTATCATGACATTCTGGAAAAGACAAGACTATGGAGACAGTAAAAAGAACAGTGTTTTCCAGGGATTGGGAGGAGGATGCAATGAATAGGCAGAGCACAAAGGATTTTTAGGGCAGTGAAAACTGTTTGAATACATGTCATTATACATTTATAAATACCCATAGAATGTACAATCCAAAAATTGAATCTAATGTAAACATTAGACTTTAGTTAATAATAATGTATCAATATTGGTTTATCAATTGTGACAAAAATATCACATTAATGCAAGATTTTATTAATGTAAGAAACTATGTGGGAGTGTATGGGAGTATATGAGAACACTGTACTTTTTGCTCAGATTTTCTGTAAATCTATAACTGTTCTAAAATAGTTTATTAATTAAAAACAAAAGTCAAACAACCCAATTGGAAAAAGTCCTGAATGAAGTAATTCTTGAAATAAGATATAGGAATGGCCAATAGGTCTACGTAAAGTTGCTTAAAATCATTAGGGTAAGAGAAATACAATAAGATATCATTTTATACTAAAATATGAATGGCTAAAATTTAAATAACTGATAATTCCAAATGATATTGAGAACGTGAAATGACTGGAATTCTCATACATTGCTGGGCAGAAATCTAAAATGGCACAGTCACTTTGGAGAACTGTTCGGTAGTTTCTTAAACAGTTATAGATATACATGCACTATATCCATCCTGAGAATAAAAGCATGTTTCCAAAAATTTTCTACTAGAATATTCATAAAGCATTAAAAACAATCCAAGTGTTCATCAACAGAGGAATAGATAAAATAAATCATGGCACATTCCCATGATCAATACCACTCAACAAACTGCTAAAACCCACAACACAGAGATGATTCCCAAAAGTATTATGTTGAGTGAAAGAAGTCAGACACATAAGAGTAGCATACCTGCATGGTTCAATTTATATAGAATCCAAGAACAGGAAAAACTCTTCTGTGGTGACAGAAATCAGAAGGGAGATTTCCTGGGGCTTGATGTGCAAGGGAGATTGCTAAGAGAACAAAAGGGAATTTGGGGGGTGATGAAAATGTTCTATTAATATATCTTAACTATGATGGTAGTTATATGGTTCTACTCAGCCACACACAGAAAAAGGTGATCTAGCACCTCTTGTATTATCCTGGATAGAGCTGGAGCCCATTCTACTAAGTGAAGTATCCCAAGAATAGAAAAACAAGCACCACATGTACTCACCATCAAATTGGTCTTAACTGATCAACACTTAAGTGCACATATAGGAATAACATTCATCGGGCATCTGGCAGATGGAGGGAGAGGAGGGGATGGATATATATACATACCTAATGGATGTGACATTCACCATGTGGGGAATGGACAGGCTTGGAGCTCTGACTTGGGTGGGGCAAAGGCAATATATGTAACCTAAACATTTATACCCCCATAATATGCTGAAATAAAAAAAAATGTTTAAAAAAACTCATCAAACTGAATACTTAAGATCTAGGTCTCTTAATTTATGTAAACACACCTCAATTTTTAAAAAAGACTAGGTCTGTACCCCTATAATATGCTGAAATAAAAAAAAGATTAGGGTATTACCTTCAAAGACTTCAATAAAGGAAAAACTCATACAAGAATTATAAACATAACGAAACTGCTGTTCAAGTATAAAGACATAAAATACTGTTGGCAGTTTGGAAAGACTAATGAAATATAATTCCCGTGAGTCACCTTTGAAGATAACTACTAAAGTTCAAATTTTAGCTATGTCTCTTCCAGGGCCCATTCAAGTAAATGGAACCTACTCTCTTTTTGTGCAATTCATATATGCACAAATTTCAGTTACCATGTATTAATAGGCTGAATTGTGTTCCAACCCTGAAATTCATATGTTGAAGTCCTAATCCTCAGTACCTCAGAATATGACCTTATTTAGAGATAGAGTCTTTACAGAGGTAATTCAGTTAAAATGAGGTCATTAGGGTAGGACCTAATCCAATATGGTTGGTGTCCCTATAAGAAGAGGAAATTTGGACACAGACATACAAAAAGGGAAGATGATGTGAAAACACAGGGAAAACGCAGCCATCTATAAACCAAGGAAGGAGAGAGGCTTGAAACAAATCCTTCTCTCCCAGCCCTTAGAAGGAAACAACCCTATGGGCACCTTGATCTTTGATCTTTGACTTCTAGCCTCCAGAACTGTTAAAAAAAATAAATTTTAGGTGCTTAAGCCACTCAGTCTGTGGTACTTTGTTACAGCAGCCCTAGCAAACTAATACACCATGGTTTAGTTAACTAATACCACTCCCCCAGAACATAGTTCAGATGTCAGTTACCACACTATGCCAGTTGAGTAACTGCATAAAGTGCTTATTTTACTGCTGACTGTCCAGTCCACATATCACTATATAAATAACAAATATGCATCATTATAAGTGACCGACCATATCACTTCCTACAAAATCTATCAGTAATTGGTTGCACATCTGATATTCAGTGCACCCCCAGCAAAGCATGTTAATTGTGTTGCCTCCTTATCTCCTAGTGATAAAGCCATGTGACATTTTATAAAAATGGGTAACAGAAAAATGGAATTGGCTGAAGAATGAAAATGCAACAAAGAAACAAACAAAAAATACTGAACATGAAATGGAAAAGTGGTCACAATGGGAAGGATGAAGATGTCGCAGAGGAAGTAATACTGGCAAAAACCTTTATATTAAAGAAACTTTGGGGGAAATTTCACAACATTGAAAATGGAAAGGATAAAATGTAGGGAGCTGATCCATACTTAGAAAGGATTATGACAATTCACCAAGGCAAAGAAAAGATGCTTGTGTCACATCATAAATTACATGACTTATATTCTGGGAGGCTGTTGTAATTTTCAAGAATATCAAAGAAGCTCCTAATATCTATCTCAGTCTGCCACAACAAAGCAGATGTCTCTTAAGAGCTTACTAGGAAGTCCCTGTGAATCTCACATCTACCTATGCATCTGTCTGCAACTGCCCACAGAATATAATAGATTGATTTCTTTTACCTTCTAAATCTCATGGAAATGCCTCTCAGTGGCAAAATTTAATCCAAAACCATTTAGGGGAGGAGATTCTGGGCAACCGTAACCCTGGATTCTCTTCTGTGATACCAAAAGAAAGCCATAAAACAGCTTGATGGTAGTAGGCAGAAAAATGGCCATCCAAAGATGTCCAATCCCTACAACTTGTGAATCTATTACTTTATAGGTGAAAAGGAACTTCAAAGATAGAATTAAGGTTACTTTAAAATAGGGAGATTATTCTGGATTACACAGACGAGCCCATTGTAATCACATGAGTTCTTATTAAAATGGAAAACAGAGGCAGAAGAGTGAGATGCAGGAAAATTCAGAATGTGAGAAGCACTCCTACCCGTCATTGCTGGCTTTCAATATGAAGAAAGGGGGCCACGAACCAAAGCATGCAGGCAGCCTCTGTGAACTGGGTATGGATTTCAGTGGTCAACAAAGAAACAAGAACCTCAGTCTTACAATTGTAGCAACCTGAATGCATAAGGAAACTATTCCTACTTAGAGCCTCCAGAAAGGAACACACCTCTGCTGACTCCCTGATTTTTGCCTGGTGAGAAACTTGTCTGACTTTGGCTCTAGAGATAATAAATTTGTGTTGTTCAGGACACCAAGTTTGTGGTAATTTGTTATGGCAGCAATAAAAAAACTAATACATTGGTCATGCTGAATTTATAACAGGCATTGAGAAAAACTAATGAGAAAAGTGGAAAATCTGGCAAAAAGACTAATAGTAAGGATTGAACTCATTGACATGCAGGGCTAAAACTAAAATAAATGTGGAGATCATGAGTACAAATTTTAAAAATATAAATTCTGTGAACCCTGATAATATAGAAATGAGGTAATTAAAGAAGAGAAGGACTAGAGTAAAATGGCTAGTATTCTTTATGGTAGTGAGTTCATCTTTCATAACTGAGGTCAAATGGTATCACTCTAATTAGATAAATCAGTATATATACTCAACTACTTTTTTTTTTTTAGACTGGGTCTCACTCTGTTGCCCAAGCTAAAGTGCAGTGACATCATTATATAGTTCACTGAAACCTCAAATTCCTGGGCTCAGGAGACCCTCCTGCCTCAGTCTCCCAAGTAGCTGGGACTACAGGTGTGCACCACCACACCTGGCTAATTTTCTTTATTGTTTGTAGAGATGGGGACTCACTGTGTTGCTCAGGCTGTTCTTGAATTCCTGGCTTCAAGCAATCCTTCTACCTCAGTCTCCCAAAGTGCTGCAATTACAGGCATGAGCTATCGCTCCTGGCCTATACACAGATACGTTAAAAGATAAAAAAATAATGATAAACAGTTGGAGAAATAAAATAATCAACTAAAATTTGGATAGTAGAGTGGTAGAAGGAAAAGGTGGAGAAAGTGAAAATATACTAATTCCATCATTGTTCATTATAGGCAATGAATACCATTTAAAATAATACAGGATTAAGTGTGCTGTTTCTAATTAAAGGAAAACTACTTGATTAAAAATATAACCCTTCCACAACAGCAGAAGAAATATGTAAGAAAGCAAAGGAAATATATTAAAGGAAATACAACTAGAAAACATAATATGAAATAACTTGACAAAACTAAGTCCATAAATGCCTGCCATTTCAATAAATAAAATCAGCAAGGCTAACTTATTAAAAGATATGTTTTTAGATCAGATTATATAGCAAATACCCTGTACCTAAAACAAAATGACCCAGGAATATCGATATTAAATTACAGAAAGTGTACAACCATGCAAATGCAAGCAAAAATAAAGCAGGTTCATAATTTTAAAATAAGACATTGAATTTAGTGAAAAAAAGCATTAAAATGGAAAAAAAATTGTGGGACACTTTGTAATGATAAAGGCTGCAATTCCCAGGAGAGATCCAACAATTATGAAAATCTATATGCTAAATAAAATGGCATTAATTTTCAGAAGGCAAAAGTTTTAGGAACTAAAAGGAGAAAGATAAAAATATATGAGTATTGAAGAGATTTAATCCATTTCCCTCAGTCCATGATAGACCCCAGAGGACAAAACAAAACATGTAGATCACACTATTACAATTAGTGAAGTATATCTAATTCATAAATACTGAACCAATCATATTAATGGCAGGAAAAGCACTAAACTTCAGGTTCTGAGATTCACAATTTTCTGCTTTGTTGCCTCTAAAACTATGATCTTCCTCTAAGAGAAGTTATATACAAAAAAATGAACTTAGACTTATATCTCAAGCCATATGCAAATAAGATGGAACAAAGACCGTAATGTAATAGCTAAAACTATAAAACCCTTAAGAGAAGACGTAAGTTTTCATCTTCATGACCTTATATTTGGCAATGGTTTCTTAGATGTGACACCAAACACACAAGTGACCAAAAAAAAAAATAGAAAAATTGGACTTCATAGAGATTAAAATCTTTTGTGCTTGAAAGGACATTATCAATAAAATGAATAAGCAACCCACAGAATGGGATAAACTATTTGCAAATTTTATATCAGATAAGTGGCCAATATCCAGAATATATAAAGAACTCCTCCAACTCTGCAACAGACAATGCCCTTCCAAAAAAATATGCAAAGGACTTGAATAGACATTTATCCAAAGTAAATATACAATTGGCCAATAAACACATGGGAAGATGTTTATTGATCATTAGGGAAATGCAAATCAAAATCACAATGATCTACTTGTATCTCTTTAAGGTATCTCCATATTGCTTTCCACAGAGGTTGTACTAGTTTGCACTCCCACCAGCAGTGTATGAGTGTTCTTATCTCTCCACATCCATGCCAACATTTATTGTTTTGGGACTTTTTGATAAAGGCCATTCTCACTGGAGATAAGTGATATCTC
>NW_012156284.1:7494739-7499778 GCF_000956105.1 Propithecus coquereli
AATTTATTAACAGAAAGAAACAAATAAAAACACAATGAGATACCACTTCACACCAACTAGTATGACTGTAATAATATTGTTTTAAAAAAATACAATAACATGCGTTGCCAAGGATGTACAGAAACTGGAACCCTCATTCATTGCTGGGGGGACAGTAAAATGATGTATATGCTATAGAAAAGTCTGGAATTTTCTCAATTCGTTAACTATAGAGTTATCATTTTATCCAGCAATTCTATTTCTGGGTATATACCCATGAGAAATGAGGAAATATGTCCACACAAAAACATGTACATGATTGCTCATAGCAACATTATTTACAATAGCAAAAAGTGAAATCAACTCAAATGTCTACCTGCTGATTCAATAAATATGTATGTATAAATGAATATTATTATGCAATATAAAAATGAAGTACTGATACATACTACAACATGGATGAACCTTAAAAAGAATGTCCTAAGTGCAAGAAACCAGTCATAAAAGACCACATATTATATGATTCAATTTATGTTAAATCTCCAGAATAAGCAAATTCATAGGTACAAAAATAGATTAGTGGTTGCTTAGTGCTGGGCAGGAGGAAATGTATGTGATTGCTAAAGGGCTAAAGGGAGTGTGTTTTGGGTGAAAATGTTCTAAAACTGGTTGTGGCAATCGTTTCACAACCTTGTGAATATACTAAAATCCACTAGATTGTATTATACAGTTTTAAAGAGTAAATTGTATCATCAAACTAAAATTCATACACTCTCAAACACGCATGAAGCAGCACCCATGTTTATGCTCGGAACTTTGGTGTAGGGTTTTGTAGTGTGACAGTCCATGCACATTATCACTGATCTGTTGCCTCACCTTGTTGACATGGGTATTAAAGCAAGGCTTGGAACCTCGTCAGCTCCTCCTTCTTTTTTGATTTCTCTCCCCTGCTTATTACATCTTTTAATTCTGTTCCCCACTATGCATTGTCCTTATTATTTTCAGCTGTACATGGGATTTTTCACGAGACTATGGAGCTGCTGGCAGCAACTTTAGGCTTACATGTTTCCAGTTGAACAACTCCGATAGAAAAAGAACTCTCTTCCAATAGGTTTCCAGGGAAGGGGTCTGACTGGCTATGCTTTGATCATGTCTCCCCTGGACCAATCACCATGACAAGAGGGATGTTGTATTATGAATGACCCAGCCTAATTCAAGGACCAATCTCCTGTGGCAGGGAGCAGGATGTGGGTAAATGTGAAGAGATAACATTTTAGATGCCACCATCATGACCACAAGAAGTGGGCATTCTCCAGAGAAGCAAGAATAAGGGATATGGAAGGACATACTGAGAGCTTACCTAGCTGTAGATATCAGAGTCATTTATACCAGCTAACTCCTTTTTAGAGGTAAAATTTTAGATACAATTAGTGTAATTAAATTTCTCAAAATAATAAAGCTGTTCTACAATCATTTTATTCTGAGAGAGCAATCTGAAAACAATATTATTTTATTGATTTAAATGTGCATTAATTCAGGATCATTTTTGTACTCCATTTGCTTTCTGCTCAGTCTCATAAGGTCTCTTAATTTAGTAACTTTTTCATTTGAAATGAGATTTTTTATATCAACTGCTTTTCATTAAAAGACATTAGAGTATGTCCTGAGACAGGGTAGTGCTGGGGAAAAATCACTGTCCATACATAAATTCTCACATCAGTGAAAACCTGGCAATTTCTCCGCTACTTTGAAAAGATTTATTTTGTCAGTCTGGTAGTGACTCTTAGAAATGATCATCACAAGCTTTAGATGTGGCAGAAAATGGAAATAATACTCTGGGGTTTAACTAATCTCCTATGAGATATAGCTTTTCCTTTCATTTAAGAGCTGTTATTTTACTTGGCCTCAAAGATGATAGAAAATAGTTTAGAGGAAGAAACAATCAAAATAAAGCCCAATGCACTCAGTTTCTCTGTTTTTAAAAAACAGACTTTCTATACTTCCAAAAAGCATGGCCAATAAACCCTTGAGTTACTTGGCCCCATTTTGTGAGCAAAGTAAAACGAAATTTCAATGTTGAGAATTTAGCTGTAATTATAAGAAATTCAACTAGATATGTACATTGTGTAGTAAAAAATGCTTTAAGTGCTTTCTCAGACAAGTAATTCATTACAAAGACAAAACATGAAAGTTGTAGAAACTAATAATTTTTTTAAATAACACTAATTCTTACCAGACTTTTAGAAGAAACCACTGCAGACGGTTAATAAATGATAACCTCTCAATAGCAGGTCCCCAGGCTTACAGAGGAAATAAGATGGACATGTTAAAGGTAAAATTAAAGTTTACATTACCATTAACTTTTATTTAATCAATTCAGCTCCTTACATCTGAAAACACAATAGCATTCCATGGAAGTTCATTTTTGATAGACAGTTTCAAGACAAAACCTGTGTGTTCCCTCTGTTGTGATGAGCCCTGTTGTACTATGAGAGTAGGAATGGCAAAAGTCGCTTCATGACTTGACTAGGACACTGGTAAGAACTGATAACAAACTCATTGAAGTTAGTGTTTCACTGGAGTTCCGATGAAGAAGTGCTTTTAGACATTCAAATAATTTGGAAATACCTTGCCTCATTATCTCATGGGTGCCTATAGTTTCCTGTAAGGGACCTTGGAGGGCACTAAGTCTGAGGCCTAGAGGTTGTAGACTTGCTCTATTGAAAAAAGTAAAGGGTGGAAGTTACTAACAAAGAGCAAGGGGTTGTAGGCACCTGTGAGGAAATAATCACAGGATCAAGTGAAGGTGGTTGGAAGATGGTTTTGAGTTCCCATGCTTTCTTACTTTGCTGCTATGTACTAGGAAAAGTGGTACGGTTGCCTTATGCACTTGGAGTTAGGCCGTCAACTCTATGATCACCTTACTTACAGTCTATTGAAGATCAGTGTAAGAGTATCTTTAGAATGAAATGGGGGTCTTTTCTGAGCAGGGTTCTTATTTTACATGTGCATCTTCTCACCACATCCTTATCTACTCAGCTTGGAAAACTATACTTGAGGTATGACTATTTTCTTTACCTTTCCTTTCTTTTAGTTTGTTTCCATTTTGTTTTCTCTCTAGTTTTATTAAAATCATTTACTTTGAAAATCCCAGTGTGTCACACCTTGGCCAAAAGGAACAAAAAAGAAGACTGTTTTATTATTATTGTTGTTGTTGTTGTTGTTTGTTCTTTATCCAGGAAGATGCCTTCTCTTGAGACAGGGTAAAATGAAAGCAGGAGAATGAGAAAAATACCAAGGGGAAGGCCCAAACTCAGAGTGAAGGAAGAGGGACTGAAGGAAGAGACACCCACATACCCAACCTCTTCTGTGGACTTGGAGAAACTGTTTCAGGATCATCTCTTGACTAGGATCTTAAAGAGCTTAGGAAGAGAGGAAACTGTAAATAAGAATAATAGGAATAATAACAGGCAGATCTAAATTACAGTGCTGGCTATGCCATGTGCTTTTAGACAAGTCATCTGACCCCCACTGGAAAAAAGTAGATAATATTGCTAAACTTGAAAAATTATTATATATGTTAAATAAGATAATGCCTATGAAAATAATTCATTGATAATAGACATTCAACAGATGTTTCTTATTTGAGTGTGAGCTAAATAAAATGTTTCCTCTGAACATGTTATGTTAGTTTCCTGGGCTGGTTACTGTTGACATAGAGATGGTTTGGCCATTTGGGGGCCTCATATATGTTTTTAATGTACAGTTTTGGATGTTTCCCCATCTGATTTTTGTCACAATGGAAGGCCTCTTCCATCAGAAATTATATCTCTATGTATTCACTATAATTTGTGGCTACTCTAGAAGTATGAATAGTGTAAATGATATGACTATTACCCACCAGAAATATAATCTGAACTACCCAGTTGAGCTGGAACTAAATTGACTTTTCCAAAAAAAAAAAAAGAATCAAAACCCTTAAATGCACTCTGACTGCTATTCATTATTCTTGTAATTGTGGCTGATACATTTATTGAATCATTTCCATCTAATTGGAACACTCTCTGAACCAGTTAGCATATAATAAATGCCCCCTCCCTGTCTAGCTCTCTAATACTGAGCAAGGATGGGGAACTAAATGCCAAGATATTCCTCGGCCCTAATACTCAGAGTCCTTTGTGTAAACCACAAGAGAAATTTCTTTTTTAACAGAAAAGAAGATATTTTCCCTCATTTTTGTAAATTAATGGATTTTATTTTTTAAAGCTGATTTAGGTTTACAGAAAAATTGAGCAGAAAATACTTCTCTCTCATTTTCTGTGTTGTGAAAACTCGATGTCAAGCCATTTCAACATTTTGTTTGAATGCTGTTTGTTTTCTGCTCATTTTTCTCCTGAAGAATTTGATTTCATTTTCAAAACTGCTCCAAAATTAAATGACATTTGCTAATCACATATTATTTCCTATTATGGGCTCATCAAAAGCATAACTTTCTACTAATGATACCCATTCACAAATGAGTAAAGCTATGAAAAATTTAGGATTTGCCGGTCAGCATAAGAAATGTGTCCAAGAGAGACTTTCATGAAATCTTCCTGTGCTAATAAAAATACCAAATGCAATTCAGGGGACATAACTGGCTCTATGAGCTAAAAGAGTCACTTTACCTGGCTAAGTCTTACCTTCCTTAGCTACAAAATGAAAAAAAGTGGCACCAGCTTAGTGGTTCTCAGCCTTTGCTGCTGCACACTGTAACTTTCTAAGATGTTTTTCACACTGAAACTTGGTCTTAAAAACAATTTGTGTAATGCAAAGATTATCTCTTCCTTGAAGGTTTGATAGAACTCGATTGTAAAACTGCCTGGATGTATGCATATATGTTTATGTGCTTGTGTTGGTGTAGTTGTCCCAGGTATATCTTTATGTACTGATTCAATTTCTTTAGTAGAGGTTTGAAATATTAAGAGATATTTTTGACATTTTTTCTACCCAGAGACATGAAGAGACAAAATCTTTCACTTGTCATATACCTGGCCTATTGAGAGTCTTTTTTTTTTCCA
>NW_012156284.1:7500480-7503583 GCF_000956105.1 Propithecus coquereli
TTGGCCATTATTCTGTCTTCTTTTGAAAAGTTTCTGTTCATTTCCTTTGCCCACTTTTCGATAGAGTTGTTTGATTTTTTTCTTGCTGATATTCCTAAGTTCTAAATAGATTTTAGTTATCAGCCCTTTGTCGGATGTGTGGCATGCGAAAATTTTCTCCCATTCTGTAGGTTGTCTGTTTGCTCTGTGACAGTTTCTTTGGCTGTGCAGAAGCTTTTTAATTTGATCGGGTCCGATTTATTTATTTTTGTTGTTGCTGTGATTGCCTTTGGGGTCTTCTTCATAAATTCTTTGCCTAGGCAAATGTCTGTAAGAGTTTTTACAACATTTTCTTCTAGAATTCTAAGTTTCACACCTTAGGTTTAAGTCTGTTGAGAGTCTTGATTCATTTTGTTTCTTTTTTTCCCTATTTTTCAGCATTTACCCAAAGATACCACTCTCCAAGGGTCCTGTCTTTAACCCAGTACTTTATTTCAAATTGTTTCCCTGTATAAGCCAAAGGCCTAATTTCCTGTTCTCAGGTAGATATTAAAAACCTCATTCCTTAGATTTTTGATACTCACAACCCCTTATCATTATTACTCTTAATAATAGTTATAGCATTAACTTATATACTTCCTGGTCTGGTTTTCAGTTTTTCCTTAATTTCTCACACTAGAAATTATGATCCTGACTGTATACATAAAAGGATTTTGTTATATATAATTCAGCATTACTAGGTGTTTATTGCAGGAGTATTTTTAATTCTCTTTATCTGTCATTTTGATGCAGAAGACTAATTGTCCATTTTGGGTATCTGTCTTCCACAGTAGATTGAGAGCTTCTCTAGGTTAAAACTAGAATTAAGACTTCATGGACTGTGTGGCAGGAGCATTCCAGATAATAAGAACAGAATGTTCAAAAGCATGGAATTAAACAGTTTATACTGTTTTCTAGGAATAGTCCAGAGTGGTTTATGTTTTGGTTATGTGGGGGTAGGTAGAGGAAGCTATGTCAGGTACCAGTGATGATGGTCACTTCATGTCATAACAAAGAATTTGGTTTTATGGTCCAACAAAATTGAAGCCATTGAAGGCATTTAAACAGTGGAATGTCATAATTGGATTTCTATTACAGACCAATTGCTCCAATTTCTTGCACTGATTTGAATATGAGAGAAAGTGGATTTGGTGAATGTGGGGAGACCAATGAGATTACCACCATAGTCCAGGAAAGAGTGAATTTTTAATCAGTCTATTTTCAGGACCACAGTTTGACCTCTAGGTTTCTAGAGAACAGAGAAGATATTTATAGAAGTGTATTTTTCACCCCCCCCCCAAACTTTAAACAAAACTTGGCCTGCACTCAATAAATCATTAATTATGGCCTAATTGATTCAATGAAGCGATTTACTATTCTATAGCATCACCCCAGCTATAACATCAAGCTCTTAAGAATCATATTTATCTTCCCAATGGCATGAAAAGAAATCAAAGTTTAAAATAAATAAAAGATAATGAAGTCTCTGAAACTACCTAAGCCAGAAAAGCACCTAAGCCAGAAAAGCAGCTGTTTGCTTATCTGTAGGAAGGGTGATTGCTTCATTCTAGAGACCTCAGCTCAACTGTATAGCTTTTCTGGCATACTGTGTCACTACACCAATTGTTTATATGGACAGTTAGCCCTTCTGTCAGTGACTTAATGAGGGTGCCAGAGTTCTCCTTCTCATCAAGTTACTCAAAGACCTAAAAAACACCCCTCTCTACATAGAACCTCATTGTCTTCCCCAAGCAACCACAATGAACGATTTCTGTAGGAGAGAGCCTGGTTGTCAAGATCAGTCTGTTTTTTTAAAACTCACTTACATCTATCCTCTAGTGAATACCTTTCAGCACACACTCAGGCTTGCCAGTCTCAACCGATTCCCTAGGTTGTCTGATGGCACAGAGATCTAGCGTTGTCACCCTGTTCTAAATTCTTTAAACAGCTACCTAAGACAGGTGGAGTCCACACTATATAAACATATACCCAGGTGGACACAATATGACATATTCTTTCAAATATTCTTCACTTGTGGTCTGCCAAACATTTCAAGAGTATTTTTCTACCTTATTTGGACAAGGTTCTTCTCAGAAAATAAGCTATGCCAAAAACACAATGAACAGGGAAAAGAGATTGGTAAGGCATTAAGAATTAGTAAGCAGGCTCCTCATGGCCATATGCTATTTATTTAGCCAAGAGTAATTTGATTTTTTTAAAAAAATTAATTTTGTTGACAAGAAAGATACTCTTTCAATCTTGCATCCTTATTTATTGCACTCATGATTTTTAAGGTTCATAAGCAATTCATTTTTTTAAATGATTTAGAATGATGATCTTGTTGCTTTCAGATATGGATACTGTGTCAGGAAACAGAAAGCTCTCCTTAAGAATATTCCAACAACAATGGTGAACAGTGATTTTCCTGGAAGGAAAAACATGGCACACTTGACTGGTCATGACAACACGTAGAAAAATCAGGTACCTGTGGGTCAGTCTGTGGCAGTCTCTGTTGTCAGTGGGAGCAATAGCAATCGAAATTTCAAATAAAATTGTCAAAGCAGTATTTAAATTCATAAACAAACCATAGATTTAATTTATCACATTTAAATAGTGTAATAAAGTACATATGATAACTTTTGATTATTGCAGAAAATATTACAGCATATTTAAATTTCATCATTTAATTCTCCATGACATATGAGAATTTCACAAAGACTTAAAATAATATATAGATGCCTTTCCAAGTCCTTGATTCTATTTATTAGGTTGTCAGTGTCTGATCTTTCTGTTTTTTGGATATGAGCCTTTATTGCTATTAGTTTTCCTCTCAGAAATGCTTTTGCTGTATCCCATAGGTTTTGATAGCTGGTTTCTCCGTTATCATTTAGTTCGAAGAAGTTCTTGATTTCCCTCTGTATTTCCTCCTAGACCCAGGAGTTAGTCAACAGTAGATTGTTTAATTTCCATGACTTTATGAGGTGGCGAGTATTTCTGTTGGAGTTGAACTCTAATTTTAAGCCTCTATGGTCCGAGAAGGTACACAGTATAATTTCTATTTTTCTGAATTTATTGAGGTCTGATT
>NW_012156284.1:7506802-7516625 GCF_000956105.1 Propithecus coquereli
ACGTATCCTAAACATATGTACACCCATAATTTGCTGAAATAAAAAAAAAATATATATATAGATGCCTACAGTAATTTAAAGACTTGGTATCACTCTTCTCACATGTTATATAGAAATTTAAAGAAATTTACATTTTAATTTAAACAAGTATGAATTGTTTAACATGGCAATATATTCCTCAGTTTCCATGTCCAACTGTTTTGAATGCTGAACTAATTCATAACTCCTGCCAGAACCACAAACTGGAACACAAAAGGAAGCAAGAAAATGGACACTTGGCACTACTGGGAAATGTTATTTTCTTTCTCTTTTTCCTATTTCTTTACTGTATTTTTAAATTGAAAAAAAAATACTATGAAACAAAACATTCATATATCAGAATTAAAAAAAAAACATGTATATACAATTTAATGGAGAATTATAAAGCTAGTACTTGTGCAACTACCAACCAGGGCAAGAAAGAGAATATTGCCAGCGAGATTGCAAGATTACAACTCCATTTTACGCCCCCTCCCCAGAGGTAACCAATATCCTGACACTCATAATAATTATTTTCTTGTTTTTCTTATTATCAAAAGTAATATTTTCTCATTCAAAAGTCTACTGCATTCATTCTATTTATGAGGGAAGATTTGATAAAGTAGTTTGTTCTTTCCGTTACTTAGGAGGTTCTGCCTCTCAAATCTTTCCCACACTCCAATACAGTGTTCATTTTCAATTTGAGCAGCCACAGAAACTGTGAGCCTTCATAGCATTTTTGCACAGTCATTGTTTTTTCAAGAATACAAAGCAAACAATGTCAGTGTTTCTCTGGGGATTGAATTATATTCGTCAGGAGATTGACCATTTAAGGTTAGAGATCCTGTTTTACCAATGCGGAATGTTGTCCTCAAGTTACCAAAGTGTTTTTAATAAATTTACTTTTTTTGGATTTGAGATGTTCAGAGCCCTTTAAAAAAATGAGCCAAGAGAAAAGACATCTCTTGGCTGGGTCTAAGGGTCATACCAGTGGAAGGAGTCAAAAGTACACCGATTCTAGATATATTTTAAGCCAAAGACTCTGCCATTAACTGAGATTGGCAAGACTGTACCAGGTGCAGGCTTTTGTGTGGGAAGATCAGGAGCTCTAGTTTTTAAATCCTAAATTTGAGTTATCTGTTCGACATCCAAGTAGAAATGTCAAGTAGGCAGCTGCATATACAAGTCTGGAATTTAGGAAAGAGATCCAAGCTGGAGATATAAATTTGGGATTCATTTGCATAAAGATGATACATAAAGACACAAGATTGGGTGAAATCACCAAGGGAGTAAGTGTATTTTAGAGAACAGAAAGCCTATGAGTACTGATCCCTGGGTATTACTGTATTATGAGATTGGGAAGAAAAGCAGAAGATGGCAAAGGAGACTGAGAAGGAAAGGCCTGTGAGATATAAGGACAAGAATGAAAAAAAAATTATAGAAGCCAGGTATTTAAGCCAGAAAGTGTTTAAGGAGTATTGTGTCAAATTCTACTGGTAGGTGAGAACTGAGACTTCACCATTGACTATAACAATGTGTTTTTTCACCATTGATGACTATGAAAAGAGCAGTTTAGGATGAAGTGGTGGGGGTGAAAGCCTGATTTGAATATGTTGAGGAGAAAATGGAAAGAAGGGAATTGGATATAGCAAGTATAGAAAACTCAAAGAGTTTTATTGCAAAGGGTAACAAGGAAATGAAGTGGTTTCTGGAGGGGAAAGTGCAGCCAAGACTGTTTTTTAAAGACAGAAGGAATACCAGCATGTTTGTGTGCTGATGAGCATGATCTAGGAGAGAGGGGGGAACTGATGACGTAACAAACAGCAAAGAGAATTGCTGGGGCAATATCTAGAGTGAGAGGAAATGAAAACTAATGAACAGATCAGAAGGATTTATTTGAGATAGAAACATGTATAGTTGATTTATAATAACAGGTGGGAAGGTAGAGTGTGTGAGGGAAGATGCTGGTAGGTGGGTATGAGGAGGTATGAGTCTGTGGAAATTCTTTTCTGATCATTGCAAATTTCTCAGTGACAGAATAAGAAGCTCATCAGCTGATATTAAGGTGGGGTAGGCAAATTTAGAAGTTTAAGAGAGAGGATATACTATAAAGTATGGGTGCTGGAGAGTGAGAGAGTACACGGATTATATTAAGTACCCATCTGTGATTACTAGATATGAATTTAAACTGATTCCATTCAGCATGGCTGTGAGATTTTGTCCAGCCACATTCAGCTGCATAGGTGCTGGTGCACAATAGAAATAGAGTTGAATTTAACCAGATTATTGTTTTACCAAGAGAGTACAATAAAACAAGAGGGGCAAGTTTGTTGAGGGAATATGCAAAGGAGAGGTTTTGATGTTTGACCCTGGAATCTAATATGGGCAAGGAACAAAGAAAGTACATGAAAGTTGAAGACAGTGGCAAAGGTGGTAGTATCAATGGATAGGACATCAAGATGAGTTGAAGAATTATTTGACTTGATATAGCAGCAGGAATCAGCTGAATAGATAGGAAATAGTGGACTGAGAGGGAAGATTGAAAGTGAGATTATGGAGGGGTTGATCATTGGTTATGATAAAATCAAGGTTATGACCATGGGAATGCATGTCTAACTAAGAGTAAAAGAAAAATCATTGCAGGATAAGATTTCAAGGAATTGAGATATTGGAATGTTGGAGTATCATTTATGTCTGTGAAAGTTCTGAGAATTAAGGCAGGATTGGTATTAGAAAGAATGTCAAAGCACTAGGAGATAAAATATTTGGGAAGTGATTGAGGAATGACTGAGGGGCCATTAAGAAATCACAACGATGAGGCACAGTGAGAAATGATGACATGAGAATCAAAACCTATGACTTTTAGGGAGGAAGAAGGGAGAATGGTCTGGAAACAATAACGAGGAATCAAAGTAGACAGATATGTGACCTACAAGTGAAGTAAAGGAGGCAGTGGGATAAAAGTGAGGCATCACATGAGAAGACGGCAGGAGCAGCAATGTCCTCAGAGCAGATCTAGGTTTTCGTTAGAGCAAGAGGGTAAAAGGAAATTTCATAAAAGAGATGATGATGATGGCAGATTTCACTGATGATGGGAGTGGTGAGTTCCAAAGGGCACAGTGGAAGGTTTTCAGGAGTTGGGGAAAGGTCGAAGAAATGGACAGGATGGAAGTGGTGGTGCAGAATTATATGGGAATTAGGCTGGGGGAGATGAGCCCTGGGAATCTGGAGCTTCTTGTGGTTATTAACATATTAGGGATAAAGGGCGGGTGAGATAGTCCAAGTGGTCTCAAGGTAGACTGTGATGGTGGAGCTGTGAGTGTTAAAGAGTATGGACTGCTGAGTGTCCGGGACTCATTCTTGACCCAGGAAGTATGTGAAAAAGTATGAATTCAATTAATTGTCATCTTGGTATGATTTGGCCCATTGCATATGTTCAAGATTTTCAAGAGTCTTACTGTAAATCAGATATCAGTTCTTACCATCTTTATTTCAGTGAGTACTCTTGAATTGTGTGTGTATATGGGTGTGTGTGCTTCGGTGTGTGTATGGTCTCTTGATGCCAATAAACTGAATATTTTATTAATACTAATTAATTACTTAATTCAATACTTCGGGAACAACTTCCTTGGGTCAGAGTGCCAGCCACATGGACCGAGAGTGGAATATTGTCCCAACCTACAAGACATCAAAGTAGAAGGAGTAGAAAAATGATTTTAGTTGAGTATAATTATAATTCTGAATTTGGTATAAAAACATTTTGTTCATCCAATAGATAAGTTTCCCTTTAATAACTATATTTATTTTCATTTGCTGCTCCATGTAAATGCAAAAAAATAAAAATACAGATACATTTCATATCCAGATGTCAACTATCGTGAGGCTCTTTCCAGCTCACTGTCCTAAAGAATTCTAGGCTTAAGCAGCAGAGTATTTAATATACTTCCTACATCATGACAGGAGGGTGCTTAGTATGAAGAATATTGGATTGGGAGTGAGGAAACCTGGCTTGGTTGCCTAGCCATTTATTGAGTCTCAACTTCTTTCCATAAAAATTAAATGGATTGCCATTAACTTAGGTATGGGTGTAGGCCTAGACTTAATTCACAAAGCATTTACTGATTGCTTGTTATGCACAAGGATTTCTAATATAAACTGAGATCAAGAAAGATAAGTTTTGCCTCACACGATGCTGCCTAATTATCTTATAAATGTGAAATGTGCTTTTCACAATGAAATGGTCAGAATTTTCAGGAAAATATTTAAAATAATAAAAAAGTCATTTTTGTTTTGCAGACAGGATTAATGAACTCATTTTTTCTGACTACTATGTGATCTCTGCCAAAAGTTTAACTGATAACATAGATATTGTTTACCATTTAGCTGATAATTAGGTGCTAACTAATAATTAGGGGGTTGGTTGATGATAGGTCAAACATTGAGTACTTCCAACACATTTGCATTGTTGCAGGGTGGAAAGTGGACAAAACAACATACTACTACTCTCGACAACATACTACTTTCTTTCATTCCCTATCCAATCATTTTATTGTTTAGAAATGGAGAATGTGATTTTTCAGGGTTAAAGATGATTTGACATTAGCCTTTTTCCTATTGGTTTCACACTGCAGCTCCTTTGGCAAATTTCCTCTAAAATCTATTGAAAAGGAAAAGGAAAAAGACAAAGAAACAGAAGGTGCTAAACTCTGAAGTAGAGGAACATACCTGGCTGGAAAACGAAAACGAAAACAAACAAACAACAAAATTAATCTGACAATTTCTATTTTCACACAGATTTAATTCAGATCGTAAAACATCACATTCCCTAGTACTAGTTACTCAGGCAATTTAGTGAATATGTTGACAGGGACCCTGTAAGGATACCATCGTAGCCAAGGGAAATATTCTTGAAATCAGCTGAACAAGAAAATTTACTTTATGCTCTTTCATTTAATGGTAAAACCAACAGTTTAACCATGCCTGAGTCATCTCTAACACTGTGCAACTTTTTGGGGCGGGGTAAGACCACAAGAGAAAGGAGCAATGGGTATATTCAAACAGTGACTGGACATAGCTACTGTTTCAGAGCTCAAATCATGCTTATCCAGGAAAAAAAAGCCATAGTATGTAAGCAGAGATGGCTGTACTTCCTGTCCCGTTTTCCAAAGGGCCAGATAATATCTCAGAATGAGGGAAGTCTTTATGTATGCTGAGACTGAAGGTACAATCTTCATACTGAAAAGTTCGCTTTCTGAAGCTTCAGCCATTTTAGGACAAGATTCTCAGAGCTTTTAGTCTCACCCAGTCTTTCTGAGGGACAAAGAAAGCCACCACTCACTGTAGCTTTATAAACATTGTTCAGCCGGCCTCTTTGGAGTCAGCCAATATAGATTTCTGGGGAGGTATATAAACTAGAAGTATACCTCTGGCAAAAACATAGCTGGAAAAGACTTCTAATTCTTCCTGTAAGAAGACAACGTCAACATTGACAATATGTGGGTAAGGAAGTCTCCAGGACTGGTAAGAACCTCTATTTGTGTATTTATCCATATATTCAACAAACTGTACTAAATATTTACTGTTTAGAGTCTCTGTGCTCAATCAGTGTGAGAGATAGGTAGGTGAATATCACACCATTCCTGCCACATAGAAGCTCACAGTATACTGCGAAAAACTAACAAACGGATAATTATAACACAGTACGAAAAGGATTCTAATAGGGTAATCACAGCTTGTTGTGAAAATAATACATCGAAGGGGCACCTAACAAAGACTTAGCCAGCATATGACAGGGCATAAGAAAGGTTTCCCAATACTTAAGACACTTTATTTGTATTCAGGTGACTCCTTTTTTTCCTAGTGTCAGGGGAGATCAATTATTTAACTAATTAATTTATCAAATATTTATTTATCACTCACTATGTTTGAGGCACTGTCCTATGCATTAAATAAGAAAGAAAAAATATCATATAGTCTTGTGTGCAGAAGCAGGCAATAAAAAATATAAATAAAGGAAACAAATAGTATTTTAGAAAGTTTAAAGTGTAATACAGAAAAAAAGGCAGGGGAGGGGAATAGGAAGTGTTATATGGGCAATGTCAGATGGAAAGGGGAAGGTTGCAAATTTTAAATACTTTTACTCAGAGTGAGGTATGGAGCCAAAAATTATGTTTTAGCAGAGGAATGACAAAGATCTCATTTCTGTTTCAACATGATCATTCTGCTCTATGTGTCAAGAATAGACTTATGGGGCCAAGTTTGAAAACAGGGAAACTATTAAAATAATCAAGACAAGAAAAGATGTGACTTGGATTAGGTGTGTAGCAATGGGAGTGGTGAGAAGTGGATAGATTCTGGATATATGTTAAAGATATTACTCAAAGCATTTCTGAATGGATTTGGGATCAAGAGGAAACAGAGAAATCAAGGGTGACTTCAAGAATTTTGAGCTGAAGAACTAGAAGAACAGAATCACCACTAACTAAACATGGAAATAAATGAGAAACATTGCGTTTAAGAGGAGAAGATAGAAGAACATCAGGAGTTCAGTTAAGGACATGACGATATTGAAATATTTATTATCCAAGTGCAGAGATTGATCAGGCAATTGGATATATGAGTCTGAAGTTGAGAAGATATCTTAGAGGGAATGCAATAAATTGTGTAGTCATCAGCTAATAGACGGTATATAAAGACATGAGTCTGTGTAAGGTCACTTAGACAGGGAGTGTAGACAGAGAGAAGTTTCAAAGACAGCCATGTGGCATAGCAACTTTAAGAGTCAGGGCAGATGAGGATGAACTATCAAGGGAGACTAAGAAGGAGTGGCCAGTGGAGGGTGGAAGGAAATTAGAAATATGATGTCAGTAGCCAAAAGAAGTGTTTCAAAAAAGAGGCAGTCATCAACTGTTTCAAATGCTGCTATATGTTAAATAAGATGAGGATGGAAGATTTAATATTGGATTTATCAATGTGAAGATGATTCTTGGCCTAAACAAAAATAATTACCATGGAATGGTAGAGTCAAAAGCCTAATCAGAGTCAGTTGCCACAAAAACCAATGGTGCTCTAGCACCTCTTGTATTTTCCTGGCTAGAGCTGGAGCCATGGTACTAAGTGAAGTATCACAAGAATGGAAAAACAAGCGCCACATGTACTCACCATCAAATTGGTATTAATTGATCAACACTTAAGTGCACATATAGTAGTAACATTTATCGGGCGTCAGGCAGGTGGAAGGGGGAAGGAGGGTATGAGTATATACACACCTAATGGGTGCGGTGCACACCGTCTGGGGATTAAGACGCTTGAAGCTCTGAGTCAGGGAGGGGCAAAGGCAATATACATAACCTAAACTTTTGTACCCCCGTAGTATACTGAAATAAAAAAAAAAGAAAAAAAAAAAGAAAGAATGGAAGGGGAAGAATTGAAGACAGTGAGTGGACAACTCTTGGAAACCAGTTCTAGCATTCTCTATAGATAAAGGCCTCCTCAAGCAAGTACCCATTCATTCCCTGTACCTACAAACAAATGGAAATGGAGTCTGAACTAGGATCTTTTTTTATAGAGGAGACTGAAGCAGGAGAAACAGTTTGGAACATAATTCAGCAGGAGATTCTCAAATTCAGATAATGTAATATGTTATTGGGATCGTTCAGTTTGCACAGAACAGAAGTATGTTCAGGTTGACTGGGTTCAAAAGTGTTAATTGGAAAGATACACAGAGAATTGAAGGACAGGAAAGGGTATCAATAGCAGCTCTTGGAGACCTGGAATATTACTTAACATATAACAAGCAGGGACCAAGTTTTACCCATATCCCCTCACCAACACAGGCTCATTGCTCCCTATTATAACAACCCTACCATATTCCTGACTCAGCTTTTATCTCTATGTGTTTCTCTATCTGCTTTTTCTATTCTACTTTGGCTATTTCCCACTGTCATCTCTATATTGTTTTATCTCATGGCTTCTGAAAAATCATGGATTCAAATGCCTCATTTTCCTACTTTGTTTGATCTCATTCCTTTTTTTGCTCAACAACCAGTCATTAACTTTTCTATACCCTCAAATTAAAATTCCACAGTAGAGAGGATTAGATTGGTTTAGTTCTTGTTCTATATATATGAGTCACTAATCCTTGGTTACTTGTAGTCAGGGTATTAGACTCATGTCATTCCTATTCATAAAGAAAGAATCATGGAGGTGGTGTCATGGGCATTGGTACACATTCAAAACTTTACAAACTCCTTTTGAATAAAGTTGGTGAGGGTAGAATAAGTTAAAAAGGCTCATAAATATATGCAAAATATGGTTTAAAAAGACTTCAAATTAGTTTTGTTGGACTTTTTTGAAAAGAAAAATATCTATAATATAACATTGAATTACATATAGACAAGCATGAACACTAAGGTGGTTTATATTCCTGTAGAGGAATACTCTATATTATAAAGATAATGCCCTTCTAATTAAGCTGTCAATTCAATTCAATTTGAACAGAAATCTCAGGGAAAATTCCTTTTGAAACTTGACAGGTTGATTTTAAAATTCTTATGGGAGAGATAACTCATTGAAGGGATCTTGACCTATAGTTACAAAAATCTATGAAACCACCACAATAAAAACAGTATGATCCTGGAGCAAGAATAGACAAATGGATTAATCAAACAAATAGACACTCCAGAATCAAAATAAATGTATATATTCAAATTCAGTATATGGAAAAGATTTCATTTTATATCACCATTAAAGAAATAATGATGTGACAAAGGGTTACTTTTCTGAGCGGAAGGGGAAAACAAAAACAACGTTACATTTTATACTTCACATCATACATCAAAAAATCCAGGGCGGAGAGGATGGGTATATACATACACAAAGAGCGCGATGCACACCATCTGGGGGATAGACATGCTTTAAGCTCTGACTGGGGAGGCAGGGGGCGCAAGGGCAACATAACCTAAACATTTGTACCCTCATAATATGCAGAAATAAAAAAAATCCATATAAATTGGAAATATGCATATAAAAATTAAAACTCTGAAAGAAATATAAGAAAATAAAGGAGAATGTATGCATATCTCAGAGATAATTGCAGATTCAGTTGCAGAACACTGTAATAAGGCAAATATCAATGAAGTGAGTCACACAAACTTTTTGGTTTCCTAGTGCATATAAAATTTATATTGACGCTATTGTAGTCTATTAAGTGTACAATAGAATTATGTCTAAAAATCAATGTACATACCCTAATTAAAATATTTTATTGCTGAAAAATGCTAACAATCACCTGAACCTTCAGCCAGTCATAATCTTTTTGCTGGTGGAGGGTTTTCCCTTAATGTTGATGGTTGCTGACTGATCAAGGTGGTTGTTATTGAAGGTTAAGGAAGCTGTGGTGATTTCTTATTTTTTAATTTTTAAATTTGTAATTATTATGGTACATAATAGGTATTCCCTTAATGTTGATGGTTGCTGACTGATCAAGGTGGTTGTTATTGAAGGTTAAGGAAGCTGTGGTGATTTCTTTTTTTTTAATTTTTAAATTTGGAACCCCAGCAGAAGGCTGGTAGGATGCTTACATAGTCATGTCCATTAGACTATTTAGTCTGTGGAATAAGAAGTGAAACTCCTGGCCAGATAACACGTATGTAAGTATACATATTTAATTTCTCCAAACTGCCTTTACTATTATATAATAGTTTTTCCATCTACCAAATGCATTTTGAAGACATTCTTTGTTTATACAACAGTAGTCTGTGGTTCAATGCAATTAGTGGACAATTAACATTGAACTTTTATGACC
>NW_012156284.1:7516675-7547605 GCF_000956105.1 Propithecus coquereli
ATTTCTCTGTAGCATGTGATGCTGTTTGATAACATTTTACTCACAGTAGAGCTTTTTTCAAAATTGGAGTCAATCCTCTCCAGCCCTATCACTGTGTTATCAACTAAGTTTTTGGAATAGTCTAAATCCTTTGTTGTTGTCATTTCAACAATGTTCATAACATATTCACCAGGAGCAGATTCCATCTCAAGGAATCACTTTTTTTGCTCATCCATAAGAAGCAACAACTCATCTGTTGAAGTTTTCTTTTTTTCAGAGACAAAGTCTCACTTTGTCCCCAGACTGCTGGAGTGCAGTGACATGCTCATAGCTCACTGCAGCCTTGACCTCAAACTTCTGGGCTCAAACAATCCTTCCACTTGAGTCTCCCGAGTACCTGAGATTATAGGTGTGAGCTACCTTGCCCCAGCTCCCATTAGTTTCACTATGAGATTGCAGCAATTCAGTCACATCCTCGGGCTCCACTTCTAATTCTAGTTCTCCTGCTATTTCCACCACACCTGCAGTAACTTCCTCCACTGAAGCCTTGAACCTCTCAAAGTCATTTATGAGGATTAGAATCAACTTCTTCCAAACTACTGTTAATGTTGATATTTTCATCCTCCTCCAATGAATCACAAATGTTGTTAATGGTATTTGGAATGGTGAATCTTTTCCAGAAGGTTTTCAACTTACTTTGCTCAGACCTATCAGAGGAATCACTGTCTTTGGCAGCTATAGCCTTACAAAATGTATTTCTTAAATAAGGCTTGAAAGTCAAAATTATTCCTTAATCTATGGGCTGAAGAATGGGTTACATTAGCATACATGAAAACAACATTAATCTCTATGTACATCTTTGTCAGAACTCTTGGGTGACTAGGTGCATTGTCAAAAAGTTGTAACATTTTCAAAGGAATTTTTTTTTTTTTTCTGAGCAGTAGGTCTCAACAGTGAGCTTAAAACATTCAGTAAACCATGCTGTAAGCAGATGTTCTGTTACCCAGGCTTTGTTATTCCATTTGTAGAGCATGGACAGAATAGATTTAGCATCATTCCCCAGGGTCCTGGGATTTTCCAAATGGTAAATAAGCATTGACTTCAACTTAAAGTCAACTTAAAGTCACCAGCTGCATTAGCCCTTAACAGGAAAGTCAGCCTATCCTTTGAAGCTTTGAAGGCAGGCATTGATTTCTCCTATCTAGCTATGAAAGTCCTAGATAGCATCTTTTTCCTATAGAAAGTTGTTTCATCTACATTGAAAATCTATTGTCTAGTGTAGCTACCTTCATCAATGATCTTAGCTAGATCTTCTCAATAACTTGCTGTAGCTTCTATATCAGCACTTGCTGCTTCATCTTGCACTTTTATGTTAGGGACATAGCTTCTTTTCTTAAACCTCATGAACCAAACTCTGCTAGCTTCCAGATTTCCTAATACAGCTTCCTCACCTCTCTCAGACTTCATAAAATTGAATATTTAGGGCTTTGCTCTGGATTAGGTTTTAGCTTAAGGGAATGCTGTGGTTGATTTGATCTTCTATCCAGACCACTGAAACTTTCTCTGTATCAGCAATCAGGCCATTTTGCTTTCTTCTCATTCCTGTGTTCACTGGAGTAGAATTTTTTAATTTTTTTTATTTCAGCATATTACAGGGGTAGAAATGTTTAGATTACATATATTGCCTTTGCCCCACCCGAGTCAGAGCTTCAAGTGTGTCCATCCCCCAGACGGTGTGCACTGCACCCATTAGGTGTGTATATACCCATCTCTACTCTCCTATTCCATCTGCCTGACACCTGATCAATGTTATTACTATATGTGCACTTAAGTGTTGATCAGTTAATACCAATTCGATGGTGAGTACATGTGGTGCTTGTTTTTCCATTCTTGGGATACTTCATTTAGTAGAATGGGTTCCATCTCTATCCAGGATAATACAAGAGGTGCTAGATTACCATTGTTTTTTGTGGCTGAGTAGAACTCCATGGTATACATATACCTCATTTTATTAATCCACTCATGTATTGATGGGCACTTGAGTTGTTTCCACATTTCCCTCAAGAACCTTTCCTTTGCATTCACAATTTGGCTAACCATTTGGTGCAAAAGGCCTAGCTTTTGACCTATCTCAGCTTTTGACATGCCTTCCTCACTAAGCTTAATTATTTCTAACTTTTGATTTAAAGTGAGAGACATGTGAGTCTTCCTCTCACCTGAACACTTAGAGGCCATTGTAGGGTTATTAATTGACCTAATTTCAATATTTTTTTGTCTCAGGGAACAGAGAAGCCCAAGGAGAGGGAGAGAGATGGGGGGAATGACCAGTAAGTGGAGCAGTCAAAACACACGTAATATTTATGGATTAAGTTTACCATGTTATATTATATGTTGCTTGTGGTGTCCCAAAACAATTACAATACTAACCTCAAAGATCACTGATCACAGATCACAATGACAGACATAATAATGAAAAAGTTTGAAATATAGCAAGAATTACCATATGTGACACACAGACCCATGGTGAACACATGCCATTGGAAAAATGGCAGCAATAGACTTGCTCGATGAAGAGTTGCTTCAAATCTTCAATTTGTGAAAAATGCAAAATCTGTGAAACACAATAAAGCAAAGTGCAATAAACCAAGGTATGCCTGTACTTGTATAATCTTGGAGTAGGGCAGTCCTTTCTAGACATTAAATCAAATTTTTGTAAAGCATAAAATATCATAATAAAGTAACAACAAAGAAAAACTATAGATGGGAAAAAATACTTGCCATATGTATGAAAAACAAAATGTTTGTATTCAATATACAATATATTTAATACAATGCTATATTAGGCATCAATCAGAAAAAGACAACCTGACAGAAAAATGAGCAGAATTCATGTACACACCCCTTCTTCTTGTGAGATTCAGAATAGTATGGAGTTTGCAATTAGAAGTTGTGTGTACAGATATGTGTTGAATCACTTACTATGGCAACCAATGCACATTATTTAGCCTCTCTGAGATGCTAATCATACCAAATTCATGCAGACAGGAGTGCTTAACTCAATGACATGAATCACCAATGATGCTATTTTAACTATTAATGCAGGATTTTTTGTTACCAGAGGACCATACCATCACCTTCAAATGACATCTACTTACTTTGTACATGCGGATTCCAGAGATCTCAGGAAAGATTTAACTTGTCTTCTTACTGACATTCGATTTTTCAAAATAGTGAGCAATTTCTGCTGGCAATCCTATCGTGAGTCCTTAATTTCCAGCACTTAAAGGCTCTATCAATTCACCTACATGTCTTGCTTACAAATGTTCCTAAGTTGTAGAGTCTAGCTCCCACCTGGATCATAAATTCTTCTAGGGCAAGCACCACATCTTTAACTTCTTTTGTATTTTCTTCTAGCATTTAGTAGTATTTAGTGGAGTTCTCTTCACACACACCATGAATATTTTTTGACTGCATATATCCACATCTACCTCCAGGCACACCTACAAAAGGGGGACTTTTATTGTAATGGAGAATGGAGTTGCTGATGAATTCCTTATAGAAAATGAGTTTCTCTCCAATTTAAGGCTGTATGTGCAAAATCCAAGGATGCTTTGGCTTAATTGATTTTCTACTATAACTATTAAGTCTATATTTTTTGGATTGATATTTTTATTACAAATTCTTACTCCACAGGAAGCTAAAGTGTGAATTACCCTCCCGCATGTATAAAAACAAGAAACAATATCATCCCCAAAATGTCTTAAATGTTATTGGCTTTGTCGTTCTTTCCCAGCTGCACAGTGAGGATATTAGGGATGGTATCATTGTGTATATATTATATATTTCGAATCCCCATTTGGAATTCAGTGACAGTCCTAGTGCTATAAAAGTATTATACTACTAAATAATTAACTAAGAAATTATGAAAAACATAATGGAGAATAAAAGACAATTGCATAAGCATCTATCACAACAAAATAGTTGTCTTTTATAGTTGATTTATGTTTATTTTTCTGTGACTGAAGAACAAAATATCAATTATGGGCAGATGGCCATTAGCATAATCCACAATGCCAGAAGACAAAACAAAGCTTTGTATCTATCACCTTTGATTAGTAGCATAATGTTTTATTAGACTCTGTATAAATAATACTGAGTAACAGAATATGGGCTTTGACAAAGTAACAGTTTGTTTTTAATAGCAGCATCTCTATTAGGAAATAAAAGCAAGGAAGAAAATATTTTCCAAATTCTCAAACATGTATCAAAATGATGGATGGTCCAGATTTGCTCAAACCAAGGGTACATACTCAGTATATAGCAATCTATTTAAATAAAGAATTAACGTTTCCACGAAAATCTTCTTTAACAAAATAAAGCAATTTAGGCTTTCTAAGACAAAATCAAATAGCTTAAGGGATATATCCATAACCTAAGTGCTTGAAGGAAAGTTTATACTTTCATACTTGTCCTTGATTTCACCTAATGGGCCTTTGACAGCCTTGACTCTGGTTTCCTTAACTTTCATTGCCCCCTACTCTCTCCCCACTAGGAGAAAAAAGAAATCAAGGGCCACATACCACAAAGCCTAAGGAACCTCCATTCTCAGGATTTAGGATGCTCCTGTGGGTTAGATTGGCTGACTCACAGCTAATAGCAAATTCGGGTGAACATCTTCCCTAAATAAAATCTCTGTAGGAAGAGTAGGCAGAGGCTATAAAAGATGAGATTGAAAGTTCTTTAATTCCACTGGAGTACAAAAGTTACAACCACTTTTACAACCTTCATGAAATAGAGTAAAGCACCAGCAAACCTGCAAAGGAACAAGTTTTAACTGCAACTGTGTCAGCTAAGAAGATGACTGATGGTTTGGGAAAGCAGAAAAGGATCTATGGGGACAGAGGGGAAAGGGACTCTAAGTAACAGGGAATAGTCTTCTAGGCAGCACTCAGCAGAAATTGTTCCTTTCACTTACCTATAACCAAGAAGATAGCCACGTAGCAAATGTATTTTGCAGCAAATATATTTTGAAGATATCATTGGCAGAGCGAGTTTGCACTAAAGAGAATTGCAGTGCTAGCACTCCACAAATCTGCAAAGATAGCAACTAGACTCATAGAAATATAAAGACAGGATGTTCAGCAACTGCCATTTTATGAAAAACTCTTTGAAGTTAATATTTTAGAACTTAATGGCTAGAGCTTACAGACCAACTAGGAGCCCCCTCTATAGTCTGGCAGAATTTCCCTCAAAAATCTCTACATTGCACTTAAAAAGCATTTATGGTTTTATTCTGATCATGATAATTATATATGCTTATCATGGAAATTTTAAAACTATTTAAAAATATTAAAAAGGGAACATTCTATCATCCAGTGATAATATTTAATAGTTTCTGTATTGACATGTACTCACTCAGCCTTTTCTTCCCACTGTGAATGTATGTGAGTCTGTGTATGTTTTAACAACATCATATTCCAAAAACATTTTTTAAATTAATACATAAAGAACATTTTCAATGTCATTAAATATTCTCAAAAAATGTCATTGTTAATGACTGTATAGTATTCAGGTTTTCTCGTATTGAGAATTGGTATATAAAATTATTTTCTTTTATCTTTAATTATTATTTGGAGTAGTAGCTAATGTGATAAGATAACAAAATTAAATATGCGGCATACATTTTAGAATATGAGACAAAATTCATATCATTTGAGAATACTATGATTGTATACCCACAAAAACACAAAATAACCAAGTAAATCAACTATTGGGATAAGAAAATTTAGTAATTTGACTAGAAACAAGATTTGTTTTATACTGACAATATACAATTAGGAATTTAAATGGCAAAGAAAAGAAATTCCATTCACGATTTCCACAAAAAATATAAAATACCAAGGAATAGATGTTATAATGAAAAATTATAAATGAACCTATCAAAACCATATAAAAGGACCTGAATAAATGAATAGACAGACATACCATAGTCCTTGGAAAGGAAGAAAATAAAGATGTAATATATTCCTAGATATAAATTAAGTTTCTATTATTTGCATTAGATTTTCTAAAATATTATAGAGCGTGTTTAATATGACATGAGATAAAATAATCCCATGAGATTTACACGAAAAATTCACTTTGGAGGGCTCTGAGGACCACCTTCTGCAGTAAGGCAAGTGCCATCCAGAGGAATTAACACTTGAGAACTCGACATCCAAGTGACTGCTGATCAGTAATGACATGTAGGAGTCCACAGATAGAGAAAGCACATGAGCAGCAAATCACAGGATTAGACAATGTGAATTGCATATTTTGATTTGCAATCAAGATGATTTTCCCATGTGAATAGCAATCTCTAAGGTTAAAGAGCTAAGATTTATTTATTTAGTGATAGTTGATAATGCCAATGTTCAGAAATGGTTAGTTAATATAGTAATGTATTTTCAATCAAAATCCAAATGTTTTTTTTTGCAATTATACAAAATAAATTTAAATGTATATGACAAAAGAAATACATAAGCAGTGCCAACAAATTTTTGAAGAATACTTTGAAGGGACTTGATCTACTATATATCAAAATATGTCATAAAAGCCACTGTAATCAAAGGGGTATAGTATTGACAAAAGAATAGACAAATGAATGAGTGGCATAGAAAAGAGAATCAAGGAATATATCTAAGTATACACAGTCATGAAATATATTTAAATGGGGGAAATCAAAGAAGTCAGGAAAAGAAGGATCATTCAATATTTATAATTGGGACATCTGAAAACACACTTGGAAGAAAATGAATTTAAATTTCTACCTATAAATATTTTTGAATGATTATCTGAACTTAATATAAACAAAATCATATAGTTAAAAATGAAATGAAATGGGTAGAGTAAGAAGAAATATAGGATAATATTTTGTAAAATCACTATGGGTAAGCATTTCCTAGCAAGATAAAAAGTCCAGAATGGATAAAGTAAAAACTTAGTCACTTTAACCACATAAATATTAAAATCTTCTATACATCAAAAGATTCTATAAATAAACTCAAAAGACAAAAAAAAAAACAGGAGAAAGTATTTTTAAAATATAAGATAAAACATTCACATCTCTAATACACAACAAAATCCTTCAAATAAATTATTACTAATATATCATACAAAGTATGATTAATACAATTTAAAATGGGCAAAGGATATGAATACACCATTCACAGAATTAAAAATAATAAGCATGTGAAAATACGTGCAACCTCGGTACTTGTAAAGGAAATGAAAATTGAAATATCAAAAGGATGTGATTTTTTGAAAAAATATATGGAAAATTTAGAAGATTTACAAAGCTTGATGATATCTACTTCTAGAGAGAGGGTACAGAACAATGGCAATATTTCACAGATGTTTGGCAGGAGTGTAAATTTCTCTAACCATTTTGGAAGGTAATTTGGCAGTAACTATAAACATTTTAACAGTGCATACACTTTAATGCAGCTATTTCACTTGTAGGAATTTACCTCATCAGTAGAAACAGATATATGTGCAGGGATGCTCATTATAGTACCCCTTGGTGTTCTAGATATTGCAAGGCTCTTCATTGTCTAAAAACAATTGAAACCACCTTTCCGAGCCAAGATAATTGACTTTTAAAGTTTTACCCCAAAAGCAGATAGCCAAATAATGCTCTCAGACTTGTACAAGAGAAAACCACTTATCTGACCAAGGCAGTTAATCATTTTTGTAAAACTTATTAAAGTATATTGAAATTTACAGAAACACTTTCTTAAAATCCTAGCAGCAGACATGGCATTAAGGGTAGACAAAAACAAACTGTTTAGTCTATACCATTATTAGATCTTTTATCCAACTTCATCCCTTTATTTCTCTCTTTTTTATATGAATCTTCGGATATGGGGTAAAATTCTATGATACTGAATGGTATAGTGTGATTCTGGTCTTCTGCCAATTGTCCTGCTGCTCAGCTGACAAAGATATAAGATGAAGTCAACTATTAAAAAAGTTCTGTGTAGTAATGCTTTCAGTAAGTTAGTTTGGAAAATTAGTCACATTATAGTATCACTGGTATAAATTAGGTCCTCAATAGATATTAATTGAATGAATGAACAAATATTCTTTATTGAGGGGAGGAAAAATGTGGAACATGGGAAGGAGAAAGACATAAACCACTCACCCAGGTATCTGTAGCATGTCTTAATTTCCACATTTTTTCTATAAATATTTTCTCTTTTTTTTTCTTCTTTGTCTAATTCCATTTCAGCATCTCCAAATATTTTCAATGCACATTTTGCTTCAGGCACCATTCATTTATTCAACAAACCTTTACTGAGCACCTACTATGAGCCAGGCACAATTTCAAGAACTGAGGAAGCACAACAGTGAATAGTATAGATGACAGAACTTACGCTGTTTCAGGAATTCCCTAGCTTAGCTCTCATGCACACAACACCTATCTAAAGGATTTTTCAGCACGTTTCAGAAAAATAAAAACCTCTCGATAGGGACTTCCTTAAAACTACAGGTTGTTTAGATTTCATTTATTCAATCCACACATTTATTAAATGCCTCCTACTACTGCTCTAGGCACTGGGAAAACACCAGTGAATGAGAAAGACAAAGTCTTTGCCCTCAAAGGGATTGTGTTCTAGAAACAAAAAACAAAACAAAACAAAATAATTTTAGATATTGGTATGTAGCATGAATAAAATAATCAGGACTTTATGATAAAAGTAATTGGAGGAAAGGGGTAAAAGCTAGGGTGATCAGGAAGACCACTCTGTGGAAGTAACATATAAAGCAAGACCTGAATGACCATAAGGAGCCAGCCACGGAAAGATCTATATGAAGAACTTTCTAAACAGAAGGAATAGCTTCTGCCAGAATGAATGAATTTGAGATGTTCTAGGAACAGAGAAGAACAAAATGATCCAGAGAATGTGTACTAAGAGATGAATTCAGAGAAGTAGCAGGAAGCTGGTAATGCTAGAACTTGTAAAGCTAGGCTAAGGAGCATGATATTTAGTACATAGATGGTGGAAACTCACTGAAAGGTATTGAATAGGGGAGCTATGGAATGCTAATATTTACATTTCTTAGAAAACCAAATATTTCATTTTTTCCAGCTTTATTAAGGTATAATTGGCAAATAAAAGTAGTATAAATTTAAGGTATACAACATCAACATGATGTTTTGATATATGCATATACTGTGAAATGATTACCATAATCAAGCTCATTAACATATCCATCACCTAACCTTTGTGTGTATATGGTAAGAACATTTAAGATCTATTCCGTTAGCAAATTTCAAGTACACAACCTAACATTATTGACTACAGTCATCATGCTGTACATTAGATCTCTAGAATTTATTCATTCTGCATAACTGAAACTTTGTACCTTTTGACCAACATCTCCCCATTTCCTCCCACTCTTCAGCTCCTAACAACCAACATTCCCCTCTCTGCTTCAAGTTCAACATATTTTAGATTCCACATATGAGTGAGATCATGCAGTATTTGTCTCTCTGTGCCTGACTTATTTCACTTAGCATAATGTCTTCCAGGTTCATTTATGCTGTTGTAAAAGACAAGATTTTCTCAGTTTTTTTTTTTTTTTTTTTTTTTTTTGAGACAGAGTCTCACTTGTGTTGCCCGGGCTAGAGTGCCATGGCGTCAGCCTAGCTCATAGCAACCTCAAACTCCTGGGCTCAAGCGATCCTCCTGCTTCAGCCTCCCGAGTAGCTGGGATTACAGGCATGTGCCACCATGCCCAGCTAATTTTTTTCTATATATTTTTAGTTGTCCAATTAATTTCTTTCTATTTTTAGTAGAGACGGGGTCTCGCTCTTGCTCAGGCTGGTTTTGAACTCCTGAGCTCAAACAATCCACCCGCCTTGGCCTCCCAGAGAGCTAGGATTACAGGCGTGAGTCACCGTGCCTGGCCTGGTGATTTTCTCAGTTTTTTTTTTTTTTTTTTTTTTTTTTGAGACAGAGTCTCACTTGTGTTGCCCGGGCTAGAGTGCCATGGCGTCAGCCTAGCTCATAGCAACCTCAAACTCCTGGGCTCAAGCGATCCTCCTGCTTCAGCCTCCCGAGTAGCTGGGATTACAGGCATGTGCCACCATGCCCAGCTAATTTTTTTCTATATATTTTTAGTTGTCCAATTAATTTCTTTCTATTTTTAGTAGAGATGAGGTCTCACTCTTGCTCAGGCTGGTCTCGAACTCCTGAGCTCAAACGATCCTCCCGCCTCGGCCTCCCAGACTGCTAGGATTATAGGCGTGAGCCACCACGCCCGGCCTATATAGATATATTTTTAACATACTTATTTCATTTCCTTTGGATATACACACAGAAGTAGAATTACTGGATCACATGGTGGTTCTATTTTTAGTTTATTGAGAAACTTCCATACTGTTTTCCATAATGGCTGTACCAATTACATTCCCACCAATAGTGTTCAAGGGTTCCCTCTTCTCCACATTCTCACCAATACTTGTTATCTTTTGTCTCTTTAATAATAGCCATTCTATGCTGTCTCTGTTTGCAGATAACATTTTCTTATATATAAAAAACCCAATGATGCCATGAAAAACCTGTTAGAATAAACAAATTTAGTAAAGTTGCAGGACACAGAATCAACGTACAAAAATCAGTTGCTGTTCTAGACACTAACAATGAACTATCCAAAAAAGAAATTAAGCAGTCAATTTCAAGGCTGGGTACTGTGGCTCGTGCCTATAATGCCTACCCAAAGCTGCTTGTTTGCTGTGTGCAAAGGTCAGCTGAAAACAGCTGATGTGTACGGATGTCGTTAAATAAGTTAGGAAACAGCCCAGACCTTTGTCCTCCAGCTAAGTTCTTTGTTCTAAGAATTATTAGCTGATATCTACATACCTTGTTCCTTATCTGGAAAGAGCTATGCTTGCTTAAGTTTCCACATCCTTGTTTACTCCCTGACTTCTTACACGTATCCTTGGTAATAAATATAAGACAGACGTTAGCTGAGGAGGCCATTTTCTCCTTCAGACTTTGGTCTCTCCCTTTCTCTCTAAACACTCTGTGTCTCCAGTAACTATTCCTTCGCTGCCTAACATCGGAGAGAAAAGTTGCCACTACAAGGTTGGGAGGATCACTTGAGCTCAGGAGTTGGAGACCAGCTTGAGCAAGAGTGAGACCCCATCTCTACTAAAAATAGAAAAATTAGCTGGGTGTGGTGCCACATGCCTGTAGTCCCAGCTACTTGGGAGGCTGAGGCAGGAGGGTCACTTGAGCCTAGCAGTTTGAGGTTGCTATGAGCTAGGCTGATGCCACAGCACTCTAGCCTGGGCAACAGAGCGGGACTCTATTTCAAAAAAAAAAAAAAAAGAAAGAAAAAGAAATCAATCTCATTTACAAGAGAACCCCCCCCAAAAAAAATATATATATATATACATTTAACCAAGGAGGTGAACAATCTATAAATGGAAAATTATGAAATATAGAAATTGAAGAAGACACAAATAAATGAAAAGATATCTTATGTTCATAGCTTAGAAGGATTAATATTGTTAAAATGTTTATACTCTCCAGAGTGATCTACAGATTCCGTGCAATCCTTATCAAAATTCCAATGGCATTTTTCACACAAATGAAGGAAATAATCCTAAGATTTATATTTGTTGAAGATCATTCTGGCTGTTACTTGCAAAACTAACTGCAGAGGAGTAAGGGTAGAATTGGTATTACATCATCCCAGATGCAAGATGATGGTAGCACCAGAGTGGAAGCTACAAAGATGGTATGAAATGGCTAAATTCTAGACATATTTTGAAGGTAGAGCTTTTCAGGGAGCCCAAGACCATACTTGAGTTTGTTGATTCACTACAAGGACTTGCATGACTCAGTAACAGTTTATAGTAATGGCTAAGGTTTATTACAGCAAAGGATATAACACAAAGGCAACAGGAAAAAATATGCATTGGGCAAGGTACAGAGAGGATAAACACAGGCTTCTGAGTTTTTCCCCATCTGGAACCACACAGGACATTCTTTATAGTAGCAAATTATAGGGACAGTTTTGAGATATATTGATCCAGGGAAGCCCATTTGACTGTTTAGTTCTGAGGCTTTTATTGAGAGTTGGTCATATAGGTATATCATCCATAGCAATGGAAATGTGGGAATCCCAAAATGGAACCAGGTGCACATCATCAATCTTGGTGTTTGTGCAAAACAACCTGAGAAGCTGATATGGCACTGCTAATAGCTCCAGGTGAACACAATAAAACCCTTAACCAATGGCATAAATAATATTCTGAGGGCTGCATTTCCAAGAGTTAACCAAGGGTCAGTCATGGTTCCAGGTTCCTTTGCACATGCAAGGCAGAGCAACCAGCTGAAAGGTCAAAGCATTGAAGACAAAAATTAAACTCTTGGTTTTTTCAAGTTTTATGTCATGGTAACCTTGTTAAGAGTGTCTCAATTAAGTGATGGACATAAAATCTTCATATAAAGGGTTGACAAGATGAAGGAAGGTAAGGAATTAAAGTGACTATACACAACTCTTTGAATGTATTTTGTTGTGAAGAACCAAGAAATGAGGAGGTTTCTGGAGTATGTCAGATGTCAAGGATTTTTTTTGGTCTTAATAGTAAAAATACTAGAGTATATTTGGAGTTAGGAGGATGGCAGACTAGAAGCAGCCCCCACACACCCACACCACTCTCAAAAAGAGGATCAAAAGTGGCTAGTAGATATTTACCTTTGGATCAGTCATCTAAGAGAGAGCATTTGGAATCCAGAGATAGAAAATGAGAGGCTCTCAGAGTGAAGGAGAGGGAAGTGGGGCAACATGCTCAACATGATCAGAGGTACCCAAGGAAGGTGCCCACACGTGGGGAAGGGACAGAGGAGAGAATGCTGGGGCTCTATACTTCCCCTGAGAACACTGCAGTTGGAGCTGCAGGATGGGAGTCCTCCACTGCAGCAGGCCTCTGGACTGACACAGGAAACTGATATGAGATTGTACAGTGGCATTTCTCCAGAGGGAAGGCACAGTGGGTTATAGCTGGATTCCAAACCCTGGGTGTTGTAACTTCCATTATTTTGAGGAACCAGCCCCAGAGCACTGCATCTGGGGGTAACATCCATTGCTGACACCTCATCGTTGCCTTTGCCAGGCGAGGGAGGGAGCAATAAGGCTGGGCACTCTCATGTGTCCTGTGGGCAGGTGCCAAGGACACCCACCAGTGCCAGGAGATCCGGATAGCACAGGCAACTACAGACCTGGCATGATCTGCTGCCACCTGGAAGGCCCTGCCCAGCCACAGCTACTGCAGGACCTTGGTGGAAAACACACTTGTGGCTCCCAGTGCCCACCACCGTCATCATGGTAGTGCAGATGAGGCTGCCACAGTCTGAGTGGCACTGCCACTGACAGACCTGGCTAGGGCAAACACCTATACCACCACACGATGACCATCCTGCCACATACTGACTGCCCATGACAACTGCAGGGGAAGAGGGAGATGCAGGAGAGCAGCAGTGTTAAACACTCACAGTGCACCTGCCCCCTTTTCTGCCTGGTCAGCCTTTTGAAGTAATATTCAAGCATGCCATCCAGGGATCTCCCTTCTCTTCACTGAGTTCCCAGCAGGGGAGAACAGGTATACTGCAAAGCTATTTGTTTTCAGCAAAGAGAAGAGGTACCAGATGAGAAGGAACTAGCATAAGAACTCTGGCAACATGAAAAAAAAAAAAAAGGCTGTTTTGACACTTCCAAAGGATCGCACTAGCTCTCCAGCAATGGACTCCAACCAAAAGGGAATTGATGAAATGTCACATATGGAGTTCAGAGTATGAATCACAAGTAAGATAATTGGGATCAAAGAGAAAGTTGAAAGCCAACACAAAGAAACCAAAAAAATAATTCAGAACATGACTGAAAACTTCACTAAAGAGATAGATAATTTAAGAAAAATATTAAAAAACTTCTGGAAAAGAGAGAGTCATTTTGGAAATTTCAAAATACAGTGAAAAGTTTAAACAACAGACTAGACTCTTTTAACTCACAAAGATTCTCATAGACTCAAGGTAAAGAGATGGAAAATTAATCCATGCAAATGGAAACCAAAGTGAGCAGGAGTACCTAGTCTCATGTCAGATAAAATAGACTTTACCTCAAAAACACTAAAAAAATAAAAATAAAAAGACAAAGATGGCCTTTATATAATGATAAAGGGATCAATTCAACAAGGAATAAACAGCAATATCATAACAGCCTGGGACTTCAACACTCCACTGACAGAACTAGACAGATCATTGAGGCAGAAAATCAACAAAGAAACAGTGGATTTAATGGTGCTTTAGAACAAATGGACCTAACAGACATTTACAGAACATTCTACTCAAAAACTGCAGAATATACATTCTTCTCATCAACACATGGGACATTTTCCAGATAAAGCATATGTTAGGCCACAAAACAAGTCTCAGCAACTTTTAAAAAATTGAAATCATTCCATGTATCTTCTTAGACCATAGTGGAATGAAACTAGAAATCAATTCCAAGAAGAGCTCTCAAAACTGCAAAAATACATGGAAATTAAACAATCTGTTGCTGAATGATCTTTGAGTCAATGATGAAATCAAGATGGAAATAAAAAAATTGAAATTAAACAACAAAGGCAACACAAGATTACAAAATCGCTGGGATAAGCAGTGCCAAAAGGGAAGTTCATAACACTAAATGCCTACATCAAAAAGACAAAAAGATCACACTTTAACAACCTAACGTCATATCTCAAGGAACAAGAAAAAGAAGAACAAACAAAAGCCAAAGCTACTAGAAGAAAAGAAATAACATGGATCAGAGTGGGATTAAATGAAATGGAAACAAAAAAAAAATACAAAGGATGAACAAAAAGAAGCGGAAAACATATTTCATGCAAATGGAAACCAAAAGTGAGCAGGAGTAGCTAGGTTCTCTGAAAAGATAAACAAAACTGATTGACTAGTAGCTAGATTAACCAGGAGTAGAAGAGAAAAGATTCAAATAAGCTCAATCAGAAATGGAAAAGGAGACACTACAACTGATACCATAGAAATACAAAATGTCATCTGAGACTACTATGAAAACCTCTATGCACACAAACTAGAAAATCTAGAGGAAAAGGATAAATTTTTGGAAACACTCAGCCTCCCAAGATTAAATCAAGAAGAAGTAGAAATTCTGAACATACCAATAATGAATAATGAGATTGTAATAGTAATAAAAAAATCTTCCAACAATGACAACAACAACAACAAAAGCCCAGGACTATATGGACTCACAGCCAAATTCTACCAGACCTACAAAGAAGAACTGCCACCTATCCTACTAAAAATCTTCTGTAACATTGAGAAGGAGGAAATCCTCCCTAACTTATTCTACAAAGCCAGCATCACCCTAATACCAAAGCCAGGAAAAGACACAACCAAAAAAAAAAAAAAAAGAAGAAGAAGAAGAAAACTACAGACCAATATTACCTATGAACATGGATGCAAAAATTCACAACAAAATACTAGCAAGGTGATCGAACAGCACATAAAAAAGATAATTCCCCATGATCCAATGGATTTTATCCCAGGGATGTAAGAATGATTCAATATATGCAAATCAATAAATATGATTTACCAAATAAATAGGATTAAAAACAAAAAATGTATGAGCATCTCAACAGCTTCAGAAAAATCATTCAATAAAATACAGCACTCCTTCATGAAAAAAATCTTCAACAAACTAGGCATAGAAGTAATATACCTCAAAATAATAAAATCCATGTGTGATAAACCCACATCATGCTAAATGGGGAAAAGTCAAAAACATTCCCCCTAAGAACTGGAACAAGACAAGGGTGCCCACTGTCCCCACTTCTATTGAACATGTACTGGAAGTCCTAGCCAGAGCAAGTAGGGAAGAGAAGGAAACAAAGGACATCCATATCAGGAAAGAGAAGGTCAAATTATCCTTGTTTGCTAATGATATGATCTTATATCAAGAAAATCCTGAAGACCCCACCAAAAGACTCCTAGAATTGATAAATTCAGTGAAATCGCAGGTTACAAAGTTAAGGTACACAAATCAATAGCATTTCTATACACTAATATCAGTCAAGCTGACAGTCAAATCAAGAGCTCAATACAATTTACAACAGCTTCAAAGAAAATAAAATACCTAGAAAAATACTTAATCAAGGAGGTGAAAGATCTCTACAAGGAGAACTACAAGACCCTGAAGAAAGAAATCATAGATAACACAAACAAATGGGAAAACATCCCATGCTCATGGATTGGAAGAATCAACATTGTCAAAATGTCCATACTGCCCAAAGTGATTTACTTATTCAATGTAATTCCCATCAAAATACCAATGTATTTTTCACAGATCAAGAAAACACAATCCTCACTTTTACACATAACCAAAAAAGAGCCAGAATAACCAAAGCAATCCTAAGCAAAAAGAACAAAACTGAAGGTATCACATTACCTGACATCCAACTATATTACAAGGCTACAGTAACCAAAACAGAATAGTACTGCTATAAAGACAGACACATAGATGAATGGAACAGAATAGTGAAGATAGAAATAAAACCATATAACTATGACTAACTGATTTTCAACAAACTAGACAAAAACATAGACTGGGAAAAGGATGGCCTTTCAATAAATGGTGCTGGGAAAATTGGATAGCCACATGCTAAAAAATGAAACTGGACACCTCTCTCTCACCATATACAAAAATTAACTCAAGATGGATTAAAGACTTAGATGTAAGACCTGAAACCATAAAAATTCTAGACAAAAACATAAGAAAATTCTTCCAGACATTGGCATAGGGAAAGAATTTATGACTAAGACTCCAAAAGCAAATACAAGAATAACAAAAATAAATATATGGGACTTAATTAAACTACAATGTTTCTGCACAGGAAAGGAAATAATCAAAAGAGTAAACAGACAACTTTCAGAGTGGAAGAAAATATTTGCAAACTATATATCTTAAAAAAGATTAACATCCAGAATCTACAAAGAAGTCAAACAAATCAGCAAGTAAAAAACAAATAACTCTATCAAAAAGTTGGTGAAAGTGATGAACAGATATTTTTCAAAAGAAGATGGACAAATGACCAAGAAACATATGAAAATATGCTCAACATCACTAATCATCAGAGAACTGCAAATTAAAACCAGAAGGAGATATCACCTTATCTGTTACAATGGCTGTTAATAAAAAGTCAAAAAACAATAGATGCTGGTGTGCATGCAGTGAAAAGCAAACAATTATACACTGTTGGTAGGAATGTAAGCTAGGAAAACTTCTATAGAAAACAGTATGGTATGAAGATTACTCAAAGAACTAAAAGTAGACCAACCATTTGATCCAGCAATCCTACTGTGGGGGATCTACCCAAAGGAAAAGAAATCATTTTACAAAAAAAACCACCTGAACCTGAATGTTTATTGCAGCATAATTCACAATTGCAAAGGTATGCAATCAACCTAAGTGCCCATCAACTGATGAGTGGATATTGATAATGTGAAATATATCTCATACTATCAATATATGTGTATGTGTATACACACACACACATACCAGGAAGTACTACTCAGCCATACAAAGTAACTAAATGATGTCTTTGCAGCAACTTGGATGGAACTGGAGAGCATTATCCTAAGTGAATTATCTTAGGAATGGAAAGACAAACACCACATATACCTCCACAGAATCCTTGAGAAATATTTATTGAACCTCTAACTTATATTCCAGCACTTCCACAAGTTGTTCTGAAATGGCCTAAGGCAATGTTCCAAGACTTGAAACAGGGGTCCAGCCAGGAGGCTTCTGTGCGTGATAGAAGATGAAGGCTTCAACTCAGTACTTCTTAGTAGAAATAAAAAAGAGGGGGTTGATTTGAACTTTGGTGATATGAGGCTAAAGGAAGGGGAATGATTTGAGCATGATTCTCATATATTTGGCTTGGGTGATGGGGTGGCTTGTGGTGTGTTTCCTTAGAAGGGGAACGAAAGAGGAAGAACAAATTTTGTAAAAAAATGATAAATCTTCTGACCCAGTGAGTTTGAAGTGTGAGATGACTGCATAAGGGTCTGAAGAGAATTCAGAGCCAGAGATCCACACACATAAGGACACACAATCACACACTTGTATATACTCATATACGTTCAAAAACACCCTCACACACTCATACATACGTACACACATAGCATCACACTCTCACACTTACTTACACATGATGACAAACACACATTCTCTCAGGCACACAAGCTCTCACACATTCAATCACACACATCTTCACAAAGCTCACACCCCCTACACACACATTCCTGTGATCAGATACATTCACTCACAAATTCTCTTAAGTGCTCTGTAACACTAAAACTCTCACTCTCACACTCACACATTCACATTCTCACACACATACATACTTTTACACATACTCCTACATATACTCACAAAATCACATGCACTCACACTCACATAATCTCACACCTGTACAGCCACACATTCACACAGACACACACTCACAGACATGAAAGACTTATCAGTTGTCATTGTTGCCATGGCTGTTCTAGCATGAAGGATATTGAAAGAAAAACACAAAGGCCCTTCAGAGTTTATATTCCACTGTGTAGCAACAGATAATAAAGAAAGTGGTATAATATCAAGTAGTGATATATGTTATTATGAATGGTTGACTATGATAAAGGAGTAATGTACAGATGTGATTTTTTTTATTAGGAACCTTAATCATATTTTTTCCTTTTCTTTATAGCCTGAGGTTTTAGGTAAAATGAAACCAGAAAGAAAATATAATATTTTTCTTCATATTTCAAAGCAGAAGAAATAACGCTTATTTTTTTTAATTTATTTAATTTTTTATTTCAGGATATTATGAGGGTACAAACATATTGGTTACATTTCATGACTTTGCCTCACCCAAGCGAGGATTAGAAGCATGCTCTTCCCCTCTACAACGCTCACCACGTCCATTAGTTGTGACTTTACCCCCCCAACTCCCTAATCCTTGGAGAACATTACTACCGTGTGAGCACCATAGTGTTGATCACTTAGTGCCAATTGGACGGCAAGTACATGTGGAGCCTATTATTCCATTCTTGTGATACCTCACTTCAGAGGATGGGCTCAAGCTCTATCCAGGAAAACATAAGAGGTATTAGATCACCATCATTTCTTATAATTGAGTAATATTCCACTGTATACGTATACCAAATTTTAATAATCCACTCACGAATTGCCAGGCGCTTGGGTTGTTTCCACATTCTTGCAATAGTGAATTTTGCTGCCATACACATTTGGGTGCAGATGTCTCTATTATGGCATATCTTTTGCTCTTTAGGGGTAGATGCCTAATAGTGCTATTGCTGGATTGAATGGTATTTCTATTTTTAGCTGTTTGAGGTATCTCCAAATTCTTTTCCACAGAGTTTGCACTAATTTTCAGTCCCACCAGCAATGTAAGAGTGTTTCTGTCTCTTCACATCCTCGCCAGCATTTGTTGTTTTGGGATTTTTTGACAGAGGCCAATCTCACTGGAGTTAGGTGATATCCCTAAGGCATGAAACCTTAAGAATCCCAGAAGAAGACATTGAGAAGACCCTTTCAGACAACCGCCTAGGAAAAGAATTTTTGAAGAAGACCCCCAAAGCAATCACAGCAGCAACAAAAATAAATAAATGGGACCTGATCAAATTAAAAAGCTTTTGCACAGCTAAGGAAGCTATCATTAAAGTGAATAGACAGCCTACAGAATGTGAGAAAATATTTGCTCTCTACACATCCGATAAAGGGCTGATAACAACAATCTATATAGAACTCAAAAAAATCAACAAGAAAAAAATCAAACAACCCCATCAATAAATGGGCAAAGGACGTGAACAGAAATTTTTTGAAAGAAGACAGAATAATGTCCAGCAAACATATAAAAAAATGCTCAACGTCTCTAATCATTAGAGAAATACAAATCAAAACCAGATGTGATATTTTAAACACAACAGTCTGGGAGGTTTTCAGAACATTTGAACAGAGACATACTGTGGTTATATTTATCTTTTAAAAAGTAAATACGTGATATAGAGAACAGAATTAGGTGATAATGGTGCAAGAAATTTCCTGGACAAGAGATGATGGTGACTTTGACTAGAAATGATGTTGACTTGTGCTGGTGAGTAGCAGCAGAGATGCTAAGAAATGATTGTATTCTAGGTATATTTTGAAGATACAGGAAACCGAACTTGTTGACAGACAGGAAATAAGGCATGAGAAAAGAGAGGATTTGAAGATGATTCCAAAGTTGTTGGTCAGAGCCACTTGAAGAATGGAGTTGCCATTTGCTAGAATGAAGAACACATAGAATAGCCAGTTTGTCTTTGGGGAAACTGGGATGCAGTGGGAATCAAGGTTTCAGTTTTAGAAATAAGTTTATAATTTTAAGATACCTATTGGTCATTCAAGGAGAAATGAAGATTAGGAAATAGTAAATATGAGTCTGGAGTTTCAGGCCAATGTTACTTATTGAGTATTCATTAATTAATTCAACCAACAATTGAGTACCTTCACTCTGCTAGGTTCTGGAAATGTAGAAATCTATAAGATGAAGTTGCTTCCCTCATGGAGCTTACATTGTGGAAGGGGAAGAACAGCCCTAAACAAAGAAATATGTTGCATAATGTAAAGGTAGTGATACGTGTTATGAAGGGGAAAAAAACAAAACAAAACATGCTCTTGACATTGTTATGTGGATATAAATCAGGTAATGAATGCAAGTAAATACTGGTATTATTCCCAATTTGCAGTTGGGGAAAGTAAGCCTCTCACATGCTAAGTAGTAAGTCAAGATTTAGTGAATACATGGATTAATAAATGTTTTAATGAATCTGACTGTACAGGAATACTGAGGCTTCACTACAAAAGTACCAGTATAGATCATTCTATTTTGTCCCCAAGCCACCAAACCAACTTACCCATCTGTCTTGAGCCTGAAAAGTAGCCACTCCGTAGAAAGTGTGCACCAAAATATCATGAATACCTGAGGTCCCTAAAACCACATTAGGTTAGAAATGCAACAAATGAAACCATGAAGGGGAAAATTTTAGTGATCTTTTAAATTTGAATAGCCTTTCAGTTTACAAAGCTTTTGCACTCATGTACAAATTTTTCTGAATTACATAAGCCAGGGTATAAAATATGAGAACATTCATTGCATCATTGGTCAATTTCCTCCTATGCTCTGTAAATTGCCAACCAACTATGGCCTCTTCTCCTGAGCTAGAAGCCCTGCACAGAATACTACTTCACCCACTGAGCAGGCACACCTCTGGTGGTTCCATTGTCTTTTCATCTCCCCCAGAGACTACTGCTGAGATAAATGCCCTGGAGCCCTCCCAGTGCAAATCTGTCCAGTTCTGCATCAAAGTGAGGGAGATCATCTCTCTGCTCTTCGGTACCATAATCATTATCCCAGAGAAAATCTGCTTGGGTCCCAGTATGTTGCAGACTCTTTAGTGAAATATCCATGTCAGATACTTTACTCTCAGTTCTATATTTTCTTTGGACCCAAACATAAGTCTGTTGGCAGAAGTAGGGGTGGAGCAATGTCCTTTCCCTTGCCATCACATTCCTAAATGGAGAAACCTATGTTAGAATTAACACTGCTGGCCTTTTTCCAGAAGGAGGCAAGTCTTCACTCAGCTCAAAACTTGTTACTTTTTCCCTTTGGGATAGGTATTCCTTGTTCTGCACACCATGAGTTTTATGGGTGCAGGTCCCCATTGAAGGGGATGTAGTGCATCTGTCCAATGCTGCTTATGACTAGGTAAGCCTAGCTAATTCTCGGGTGCAGTATTAGTAGATGCATTTTTGCTACACACCTAAAACGTATTCTACAAACCCAGCTGTTTTTAGTAATGAAAATGCTATCTCTACGGCCAAAACACCTTGAATGTGCCCAATCTCATCTGATCTTGGAAGCTAAGCAGGGTCAGGACTGTTTAGTACTTGGATGGGAATAATGAATATGCTAGTGTTGATTTCCATCTGTCCAACTCTGTTAAGTCCAAACTCAGATGGAAAAGAAAGGTATAATTTGTAGGGCCCATCAAATCCCACAAAGTCTATGGGGACTAGGCTGGAGACAGTTTTCAGTGACAGACTGTCCTCAAAACCACCATTCCCAGGTTGCCAGTGTATTCTATTCACTAGGCTAATGTTAGCAGCCTAGATTTCTTCCTTGGGGGTAATTAAATTATAATGATATTTGCGATTTTGTGTTGAGCTCATCATTTCTTCCCTCCTTTCATTTATTAAGTTTATTTTTTGCCTGTCACCCTGGGTAGAGTGCAGTGGCATCACCATAGCTCACTGCAACCTCAAAGTCCTGGGCTCAGCAATCCTCCTGCCTCAACCTCCTGAGTAGCTGGGACTACAGGGATGCACCACAACACCCAGCTAATTTTTCTATTTTTAGTAGATACAGGGTCTCACTCTTGCTCAGGCTGGTCTCAAACTCCTGAATTCAAGCAATCCTTCCACCTTGGCCTCCCAGAGTGCTAGGATTATAGGCATAAGCCACCATGCCCAGCCCTTTATTTTTTACTGAGTGAATGTTCTGTTCCAGGCACTGTCTTGGGCTCCGCCAACGTAACAGTGAACAAGACAAACATAGCATCTACCCTGATGAAGTTTACAGCCTCCTAGCCCAAAAGATACTAGTAAAATGATCATCCAAATGTTATAATGTATAATGTCAACAAAATAAGTGCTATGGGCACCTTGGACTCTGATATAGTTTGAGGGGTCAAGGAAGGCTTCCTTGTAAAAATAGTGCTTGAATTGAGATCTGAAGAATGAGCTTCAGTGAACTAGACGGAGGAATGGAGTGAGAGAAAGAACACATTTTAGACAAAGGAAAAGGAACAATCAAAGGCTGTTTGGTGGTAGGGAGGTGGAGTGTTACAACATGCCAAAGTTGTAATCACCTGTCATTTTATTTTTTATTGCTTTATTTCAAAATATTAATTAAGGGGGATAAGTGATTTTGTTACATGGATACATTGTGTACTACTTAAGTCAGGGCTTGTGGTGTGCCTGTCACCAGAATAGTGTTCACTGTGTCCAGTAGGTAAATTTTTATCCCACATCCTCCCTCCCAGCCTCCTCCCTTCTTGGATTACAATGACATTTACATCTCTCTGTGCCTGTGTGTACCCATTGTGTAGCTCCCACTTATTAGTGAGAACGTGTGTTTTTTGTTTTTCCATTCCTGAGATACTTCACTTAAGATAATGGTCTCCAGTTCAATCCAAGTTGCGACAAAAGACATTTCATTCCTTTTTACAGCTGAGCGGTACTCCTTGGTGTGTATATATATATATATATATATATATATATATATATATATATGATATTTTCTTTATCCACTTGTAAATTGATGGGAACTTAGGTTGATTCCATATCTTGGCAACTGTGCTGCAATAAACATTCACGTACAGGTGTCTCTTTGATAAAATGACTTCTTTTTCTTTGGGTGTACATGCAGCAGTGGGTTTGCTGGAACAAATGGTAGGTCTACATTTATTTCTTTGAGGAATCTCCACATGAATTTTCCAGAGAGGTTGTACTAATTTGCAGTCCCACAAACAGTGTATAAGCATTCCTTTCTCTCTGCTTTGATGCCAGCATCTATTGTTTTTTCACTTTTTAATCATGGCCATTCTGACAGGGGTAAGGTGGTATCTCATTGTAGTTTTAATTTGCATTTCCCTCATGATTAGTGATGTTGAACATTTTTACATATGTTTGTTGGTAATTTGTCTATCTTCTTTCAAAAAGCATCTGTTCATGTATTTTGCCCACTTTTTGATGGAATTATTCATTTTTTTCCTGCTGATTTGTTTGAGTTCCTTATAGATTCCAGATATTAGACCTTAGTCAGATGTATAGTTTGTGAATATTTTCTCCCACTCCATAGGTTGTCTATTCACTCTGTTGATTATTTCTTTTGCTGTGCAGAAGCTTCTTAATTTAACTCCAATTTATTTATTTTTGTTGTTGCCATATTTGACTTTGGGATCTTAGTCATAAATTCTTTGCCTAGGCTGATATCTAGAAGAGCTTTTATGTTTTCTTCTAGAATTTTTATGATTTTATGTCTTACATTTAAGTCTTTTATCCATCTTGAATTAATTTTTGTATATGGCAAGAAATAAGGGTCCTGTTTCATTCTTCTGCATGTGGCTATCCAATTTTCCCAGCACCATTTATTAAATTGAGCTTCCTTTCCCCAGTATATGTTGTTGTCTGCTTTGTCGAAGATCAGTCAGTTGTAGTTGTATGCAGATTGTTGTATTTCTGGCTACTCTATTCTGTTCCATTGGTCTATGTCTTTAGTTTTATACCAGCACCATGCTGTTTTGGTTACTATAACTACAGAACAATATCCCTTATGAACATAGATGTGAAAATCCACAACAAAATATTAGCAAAAAAAATTCAACAGTACATCAAAAAGATAGTCCACCATGATCCAGTGCGTTTCATCCCAGGGATGCAAGGATGGTTTTTCATACATACATCAATGAACATGATTCACCACATAAGCAGAAACAGAAACAAATACCATATGATCATCTCAATAGATACATAAAATAACATTCAATAAAATTCAGCACCTTTCATGATAAAAACCCTGAACAAACTAAGCATAGAAGGAACATACCTCAAAATAATAAAAGCCATATATGACAAACCCACAGCCAACATCATACTGAATGAAGAAAAGATGAAAACATCCCCCCTAAGAACTGGAACAAGACAAGTGTGTCCACTGTTACCACTTTTATTCAACATGGTATTGGAAGTCCTAGCCAGAGCAATCAGGCAAGAGAAGGAAATAAATGACATCCAATTTGGCAAAGAGGAGGTCAAATTATTCCTGGTTGCTGATGATATGATCTTATATCTAGAAAACTCTAAAACTTCATCAAAAGACTCCTAGAATTGATAAATAAGTTTGGCAAAGTTTCAGGTTACAAAATCAGTGTACACAAATCAGTAGCATTTCTATATGTTAACAACAGTCAAGCTGAGAGTCAAATAAAAGGATCCATACCATTCACAACAGTTGCAAAGAAAATGAAATATCTAGCAATATACTTATCCAAGGAGGTGAAAGATCTCTACAAGTAGCATTACAAAGCACTGATGAAAGTAATCACAGATGACACAAACAAGTGGAAAAACAATCCTTGCTCATGGATTGTAGAATCAACATCATTAAAATGTCCACACTCCCAAAGTAATTTATAGATTCAATGCTATCCCCATGAAAATACCAACATCATATTTCACAGATCTAGAAAAAATAATCCTAAACTTCATTTGGAACCAAAAATGAGCCCAAATTACCAAAGAAATCTTAATCAAGAAGAACAAAAGTGGAGGTATCATATTACCTGACTTTAAATTATACCACCTCTCATTTTATTCCTCTCAACAATCCTTTCTGCAAAGTAGTTAGGACTCTGATTTTACAGATGAAAAAATTGAAGCACAAATGGTTGCTAGCTGCATGACCTTGGTTAAGTAGTAGAGATAAAATTTAAAGCCAGGATTCAGTGCCTTTGAGGTATTGGTTCTCAATTAGAGGCTATACGGACACCCCCTTTCCCCACACATTTAGGAATATCTGGAGACATTTTTAGTTGTCACAACTGGAGGGGGTACACTACTGACATCTAGTGGGTAGAGGCCAGAGATGCTGCTAAGCATCCTACAATGCACAGGACAGCTGTCCACAATAAACGATTATCCAGCTCAAAATTTCAATAGTGCCAAGGTCGAGAAACCCTGGGCTAAAGCCCAAGATCCTAACCCTTCCACAGTTCTGCCTCTCTCCCTGGAGGCTTCTCAGTCCCTCATGCAAATGGACTTCTGGCCAGTCAGCTCCAATTAGCCAATTATGCCCAGTAGTGGACACGGATTAGACTTAAGCAGGGATTTCTGCTACTTGGTAATTATCTCAATGATTGTCACCAGCTTTTTATTATCACTTCATCTCACAGATGAAGAAACAGAGGTTAAATTACATGCCTCAGGTTTCAGAACTCAAAGTGACAGAGCGATTGAGTCCACCTCTTTCAAAATTGAATCTGATATTATTTTCCCTTCACACCATGGCCTTTCAAAAGCTAAATACTTACTCTAAGTTTCCTCAAATAAAATTGGCAAACTGTGAGTGTAGGTCTGGATTGGGGCTGCAGGGGTGCTGTGAAGAGTTTGTCAAGTTTAGTGCCTGCATTATTTTTTTAGGAGTTTGAAAATCAGCCCCGTGTTATTCAGCTTGAATTCTTCTCTTGCTAGGCTCAAAGCACACCAGACACACAATCTGCTGTTTGTGTAGAAAATGTGTCAGGAGAGAAAAGGGTAGCACCCACATGCGAGCATCTGCTCAAAAAATCCATTTCACCATTAACCATACAATTGAGTGAGAAAAACATCTGTGCCTGCTACAGCAGATGTAATCATAAAACCAAAATGTAGCAATGAAACAAACTTAAGAGGGGCAGAGGATGAGAAACTGGAAAAACACATAGCTTTAGTGTCAGAAAGGGATGCATCTGTGGCTCAGCTCCTGCACTGAATACTCTCGCCTTCACCTTTCAAACATGACATCATCCACAGGGAACAGCAAGAGTGTAAGCAGGCAAATTATGCATGAGGCATTGCATCTTGAGCTCAAACCAGCAAGACAGCTCTGAGGAAGAAATAAACAAGGCAGAGGAATCCCGGAGACTGCAAATCAACAGCAAAAAATTATATCTAAATATATATTGGCAACATTTCAATGTTAAGGCAGACTTAGAATCGTGGAACTAGAGAATGTAAAAAATGTCAAAGCTGAAGAGCCCTCAGAGATCAACGAGTGCATTCCTCAGTTTTACTCATGAGGAAACTGAGGCCCAGAGAGGGATATGACTGCCCAAGTCACACGGATAGTTAGTGGCAGATGATTCTGGATAGTTCCTGGGGGACACAAATTTTTTCAGACTGGCAGGATGAGAAATTTTCACAAAACTTTTCACATAGCTGAGAACATCAACTTGAAAGCCTAACTGTTACAGCAATATAAATGTATACCTTGATTCTGGAAGCTGAAAGCCAATGCTGATTACCCATCTTTGCTCAAAGTGCTGAGGTGTAATTCTGCTACTCAGGGTGGAATAGAAACACCTACTAGATCTAAGCAAATGACACTGCACATCTGCTTTGAAAGAGAATATCAAATGTAAATATGGCTCTGCTTCTCCTGGGCTGCAACTTTTAAAGTGCTACACAACTTCAACCTGAAACTAGGAAGAAAGGAAACCAACCAGGGCCAAGGCACATTCCCCTCATTGGTCAGTTTGCACAATCTAGTCAAGGAGTCTGCACACAGGGAGCCAGGAAGCATGGCATTGGCTCTGGTTCTGCTTAGAGCTAGCTGTATGATCCGGGGACAAAGACCACTAGACTTGAGCCCTCCACAGCCTCTTCACTATGGAAGAATGGGATAACAAGAAGTAAAAGGAAATGAAAAAATGGAGAAATATGTGGGAAGAGATGGGGAAAAACAGGGTGGGGGCGCCCTTTCTCCCCACCCATGCCCTCAACTGCCAGCATAACTAGAAACATGTTATAGAGCCCAGACAATGCCTCTCTTCAATTCAGCCATGGTGTCATCATTCATTTTTTCATTTGTGAAATCCCATTTTAAATCCTTTGTCCATTTTTATTGGTTATTTTCTTATTAATGATTGTTAAGAGGTGTTTAATATGATTGTGATACAAGTACTTTGTCTAAGTGCTACAAATATTTTCTCCCAGGCAAGGCTTCTCTTTTCATTTTCTCAATAGTATCTTTCAAAAAGCAAAAGTTTTTAATTTTGACAACTTCAAATTTATCTACTGTGTTCTATATACAAAGCTTTTGCCTACCCTGAAGTCACAAAGATTTCCTCCTATGCTTTCTTCTAGATGTTTCAGAGTTTGGGGTTTTACATTTAGCTCCATATAGAATCCATTTACATTTATTATCCATTTCTAGTTGATTTTTCTTATGGCACAACGTAAAATTCACTGTTCACTTTTCTCGCACATGGATGTCAAATTGGTCCAACACTATTCGTTGAAGAGATGGTTTTCTCCCTGCTAAATTGCCTTGGCATCTTTGATGAATTGATCATGTATATGTGACAATTCTTTGGCTTGTGAGCAGACCTATCCTTCAAAGACAGTACAAAGGAGCACACACGTTTGGATGCACATTTGCACTAATTCCAACTCAGTGGAGCTCAACTCATGAGGTCTGACTGTCTAGAACTTCACAGTTCTTCCCACGGGTGAAGGAGGTCAAAAGAATAAGAAGCCACTTAGGCTTATAATGATAACAGGCACATATGATTGAGAAAATATTCTTCTCTATTTCATATTCTTCACATCATTGATCCTGCAAAACAATCTTGTGAAATAGTAAGTAATATAATGCCCATGACTCAAAGCGAAGCGCTGAGAAGTATATGGCATATCTAAGGTCACGTAGGAGGAGCTGGGGTCTGAAACTAGACCCTAGGATGCCAGAGCTATGCTTTGAATCACTGTTTCTATTAATATTTCTCCTTGTACCTCCACTACTCTTATCTCCATAATGTTCTGTGATAATTCTCACTGAAAACAACCTCCAACTGTTCCCTTCCCTCCAAGATGTTGAGTGCTAACTAATAAAAGTAGTTAATATTTTTTGAGCACCAAGGGGCTTAGGCTCTTTACATTTATTAATTCATTCAATTCTCACAACAGCCCTAAATGAGTTATGTACTATTATCATCTCTATTGTCCTGATGCAGAAACTCAGGCTCAGAGAGATTAAGTAACTTGGTCTAAATCACACAGCTGATAAATGGCAGAGCCAGGATCTAAAGCCAGGATTATCTGACCCCAAATTCCTTTCTCTTAACCACTACAACATGCCACCTTCTAGACCTTAAAATAGATCGTCCTTGCATAGTTGCACGGTGTGAGTTAAGGACACTGGTCAGCCACTAATGTGCTGTCAACACCACTCCATGACGTATTGAAAACAAGGCAGTTAATCTTGCTTTGTTAGAACACAATGGCCCCTGTGTTTTCCCACTTCTTGCTTAGGTCCATTTCTATGTATCATCACCCAAAGACAAGGTAATAAATGAACATTTCCCACAGCAGACTTAGAATTTCCATGGAACTGTGTGTCTTCAGAAGATCAAAAGCTTTCATATTGTAAAGTTACACCCTTTGCTTTATTCTGCTTTGAATTTCAAGAAAAATAGTATATGTAAAATGTTTCATTTTTTAAAAAATATTTTAATTATTATGGGTACACAATAGTTGTATATATTTATAGGGTGCATGTGATGTTTTTGATACGGTCATATGATGTGAATTAATCAAATCAGGGTAATTGATACACCTCAGACATGTGTCATTTCTTTGTGTCAGGAACATTCCAATTCCACTCTTTTAGTTATTATAAAGTATACCCTAACTTATTGTTGATAACAGTGACTTCATTGTGCTATCAAATACTGTTCATTCTATCTAACTCTCTAAATACATTTTTGCACCCATTATCAATACAGGCTTTATATCCCCCCATTATAATTCATAGCTTCTAGTAACCATAATTCTACTCTCCGTCTCCATGAGATCAATTGTTTTAATATTAACCCCCACATATGACTGATAACATGTGATATTTGTCTTTCTGTTCTTGGCTTATTTCACTTAACATAATCTTTTCCAGTTCCATCCATGGCATTGCAAATAGTGGGATTTCAATCTCTTTTATGTGTATATAATATTCCATCATGTATATATACACAATTTCCTTACCCATTCGTCTGTTTATGTATACTAAGGTTGATTGCAAATCCTGGCTATTGTGAATAGTGCTGCAATAAACACGGGAGTGCAGATATCATTTCGATATACTGATTTCCTTTCTTTTATATATATACCTAGCAGTGGGATTGCTGGGTCATATGGTCATTTTATTTTTAGTATATTGAAGAGCCTCCATACTGCTCTCCATAGTGATTGCACTGATTTACATTCCCACTAAGAGTGTACAAGAATTCCCATTTTTCCGCATCTGTGCCAACATTCATTATTACCTGTCTTTTTTATAAAAGCCATCTTAATAGGGTGAGATATCTCATTGTATTTTTGATTTGCATTTCTCTGATGATTAATGATGTTTAGCATTTTTTCATATACCTTTTGGCCATTTGTATATCTTTTTTTGAGAAATATCTGTTCAGATCCTTTCTCTATTTTTTAATCTGATTATTTGATTTTTTTCCTATTGAGTTGTTAGAGCTCCTTATATATTCTAGTTATTAATTTCTTGTCAGATATGTTGTTTGCAAATATTTTCTCCCATTCTGTGTGTTGTCTCTTCACTTTGCTGATTGTTTTCTTTCCTGTACAGAAGCTTTTTGGCTTGATGGGGTCCCATCTGTCCAATTTTGCTTTGTTTGCCTGCTCTTTGCGGTTATTACTCAAGAAGTCCTTGCCCAGACCAATGTTCTGAAGCATTTCCCCAATACATTTTTTTATTATTCTCATAGTCTCAGGTCTTATATTTAAGTATGTAATCCATTTTGATTTGATTTTTTTATACTCTATACTCTTTTATTCTTTTTTTTGAACTTTTTTTTTATTTTAGTATGTTATGGGGGTAGAGATGATTAGGTTACGTATGATGCCCTTGCCCTCCCTCCCCCCCAAGTCCGAGCTTCAAGTGTGTCCATTCCCCTGGAGGTGCGCATCACACTCATTGTTTGTGCATATGCCCGTCCCCTCCTC
>NW_012156284.1:7548980-7561486 GCF_000956105.1 Propithecus coquereli
AACTCACGCTGGGTCACAGATCTAAACCTAAGGGGTGAAACTATTAGAATTCTAGAGGAAGAAGTTGGAAATACTCTTTTAGACATTGGCCTAGGCAAAGAATTTATGAAGAAGACCCCAAAGGCAATCACAGCAACAACCAAAATAAATAAATGAACTTTTTTTTATTTATTCAGGATATCATGGCGGCACAAACATTTTGGTTACATGTAACGCTGTTTGTCCCTCTCAAGCCAGGGCTACAAGTGTGTCCCTCCCCCATACAGTGCATTCTGCTTCCATTAGTTGTGAATATGCCTGCCAACCCCACCCCGACTAGCACCCAGTGAGTATTACTACCATGTGAACATCTTAGTGTTGGTCAGTTAGTACCAATTTGATGGCGAGTACATGTGGTGCATGTTTTTCCATCCTTGTGATTCCTCACTCCAAATGATGGGTTCAATCTCTATCCAGGATAATATAAGTGGTGCTAGATCACCATTGTTTTTTGTAGTTGAGTAGTATCCCATGGTATATATATACCACATTTTATTAATCCACTCGTGTATTGATGGGCACTTGGGTTGTTTCCACATCTTTGCAATTGGGAATTGTGCTGCTGTAAACATTCAAGTGCAGATGTATTTATTATAGAATGTCTTTTTTTTTCCTTTGGATAGATGCCTAGTAGTGGGATTACTGGATCAAATGATATTTCTATTTTTAGCTCTTTGAGGTATATCCAAATTACTTTCCACATGACTTATACTAATTTTCAGGCCCACCAGCAGTGTAAGAGTGTTCTAATCTCTCCACATCCACAGCAGCATTTGTTGTTTTGGGACATTTTGATAAGGGCTATTCTCACTGGAGTTAAGTGATATCTCATTGTAGTTTTGATTTGCATTTCCCTAATGATTAGAAATGTTCAGCACTTTTTTATATGTTCGCTGGCCATTAGTCTGTCTTCTTTTTAACGAGGAAGGAGAGAGACATATATAGGGAGAACTACGAAACACTGAGAAAAAAAACTGTAGAAGATCTAAACAGATGGAAATCCCTACCATGCTCATGGATTGGTGAATCAATATTGTTCAAATGTCCATACTACCTAAAGTGATCTAAGAATTAATGCATCTCTATCAAAACACCACTGGCATTCTTTACAGATTTAGAAAAAAGAATTCTACACTTCGTATGGAACCAGAGAAGACCTCGTATAGCCACAGCAATCTTAAGCAAAAAGAACAAATTTGGAGGCATCAGTCTGCCAGACTTCAAACTTTACTATAAGGCTATAGTAACCAAAACAGCATGCTACTGGCACAAGAACAGAGATATAGACCTTTGGAATAAGATGGAGATCCCAGATACAAAACCATCCTCATACTGTCATCTAATCTTCGACAAAGCAGACAAAAATATACACTGGAGAAAAAAATCTCTATTCAATAAGTGGTGCTGGCAAAACTGGAAATCCACATGCAGAAGATTGAAACTGGATCCCCACCTCTCACCTCTCACAAAAATCAACTCACAATGGATAACAGACTTAAACCTAAGTCATGAAACCTTAAGAATTGTGGAAGAAAACTTCAGGAAGACTCTTTCAGACATCAGCCTAGGCAAAAAATTTATAAAGAATACCCCCAAAGCAATAACAGCAGCAACAAAAATAAACAAATGGGACCTTATCAAATTAAAAATCTTCTGCACAGCCAAAGAAACTATCATTACAGCAAATAGACAATCTACAGAATGTGAGAAAATATTTGCTTTCTACACAACCGATAAAGGGCTGATAATAAGTATCTATATAGAACTTAAGAAAATCAACAAGAAAAAATCAAACAACCCCATCAATAAATGGGCAAAGGACATGAACAGAAACTTTTCCATTTTGATTTGATTTATTTATATGGCAAGAGATATAGGTCTAGTTTCATTCTTCTGCATGTGGATATCCAGTTTTCCCAGCGCCAATTATTGAAGAGACTATCATTTCCCCAATGTAAGTTCTTAGCAACATTGTCCAAGATAAGTTCACTATAAATGTGTGAATTTATTTCTGAGATCTCTAGTCTATTCCATTGGTCTATGTGTCTGTTTTTATGCCAATACCATCCTGTTTTGGTTACTACAACTCTGTAGTATAATTTGAAGTCAGGTAATGTGATTCCTCCAGTTTTGTTCTTTTTCGTCAGGATGGCTTTGGCTATTCTGGGACTTTTGTAGTTCCACATAAATTTTAGGATTATTTTTTTCTATTTCTGTTAAGAATGTCATTGGTATTTTGACGGGGATTTCATTGAATTTGTAGTTTGCTTTGGGTAGTATGAACATTTTAACAATATTCATTCTTCCAATCCAGGAGCATGGAATATTTTTCCAGTTTTTTGTTTGTCCTCTTCAATTTCTGTCATCAATGTTTTGTAATTTTCATTATAGAGATTTTTCACTGTAGAAGAAATAATACAGATCATATCATAAATAAATGAAGTTGAAACCAAAAAGCAATACAAAAGATCAACAAAATGAAAAGTTGGTTTTTTGAAAAGATACACAAAATTGACGCACCTTTTGCTAGACTAAGAAAAAAAAGAAACATAAATAAATAAAATCAGAGATGAAAAGGGAAACATTACAAGTGACACTGTAGAAATCCAAAGGATCATTAGAGCAACTATATGCCAATAAACTGGAAAATCCTGAATCGATAAATTCCTAGACACATATAACCTACTAAGGAAAAAATTCAAAACCTGAATAAACCAATAAGAACCAATGAGATAGAAGTGGTAATAAAAATTCCCCCATCAAAGAAAAGCCCAGGACCTAATGGCTTCACTGCTGGATTCTAACAAGCATTCAAAAAAGAACTAATACCAATCCTACTTAAACTATTCCAAAAAAATTGAGAAGGGAATACTACCAAACTAATTCTGTAATGCCTATATCACCCTGATACGAAAACCAGAAAAAATACACAACAATAAAAAAAGAAAACTACAGGCCAATATTTCTGATGAACATAAGATGCAAAATTCCTCAACAATATACTAGCAAACTGAAATCAACAACACATTAAAAAGATTATTCATCATGTTCAAGTATGATTCATTCAAAGGATGCAATGATGGTTCAACATATGCAAATCAATCAATGTGATACATCATATCAACAGAATTAAGGACTAAAACCATATGATCATGTCAATTGATGCTGAAAAAGCATTTGATAATATTCAATATCCCTTGGTGATAAAAACTCTCAAAAACCTGGGCATAGAAGCAACTGATCTCAACATGATAAAAACCACATATAACTGACTCACAGCTAGTATCATACTGAATGAGGAAAAAACTAAAAGCCTTTCCTCTAAGATCTGAAATGAGACAAGGATGCCCATTTTCACCACTGTTATTCAACATAGTACTAGAAGTTCTAGCTAGAGCAATCAGACAACAAAAAAAAGAAATGGCATCCAAATTGGAAAGGAAGAAGTCAAATTATCCTTGTTTACATATAATATGATCTTATATCTAGAGAAACATAAAGAGCCTCCCTCCAAAAAAACTATTCAAACTGGTAAATGAATTCAGTAAAGTTGGAGGATACAAAATCAACATACAAAAATCAGTAGTATTTCTATGTGCCAACAGCAAACAATCTGAAATAGAAACCAAGAAAGTAATCTCATTTAAAATAGCTGCAAAATGATTCATTTTGAGAGCTGTTATAGCTTAATCTAACACCAAAGAAATTATTCAGGATTATCCCAATAATTCTTTTCTGTTTAGTCTTTATGGTCATCAATATAATTCCACCAGTGTTCTGTCATTTGGCTTTCACAGCCTTGTAAGACAAGTAGAGGAGATGCTATTATCCCATTTGACTGAGGAAAAAACTGAAAATCATGAGGTGGTAAAGACTTGTCCAAGTTCACAAACCTAGTATGCAGTGGAGTTGAGATTAAACCTCCAGTCCTTTGATGGTTTGTTACTAATTTTCAAATCAAAAGTCACTAATATTACAATCATTATTTCTTAACATTGTGTCTCAGGAGATTTAGATGCAATCTGTAGCAACACCAAGATCTCTAAATATTTTCTTTAATAATTCTTTTGCCAAATTGTGAACATTTCAATATCACTATCTGGACCACTAGGATATAGACAGCTGAACCTATGACCTTTTAAGTGATGTCACTTTAGCAGGCTTTTAAAGCAGACTGGGCCAAAGGTAAAAGATTCCTGAAAGGAAGAAAGGAACATGTTGCCTTGAAGAGTAATCAATTATGCGAATGGCTTCACTGCCTGTTTTACCATGGATTATGCTTTCATTTTTCATATTAATGCTCTTTATGTTTTTCAATTAGTCACAGCAAATTACCTGTCCTTCGCCTTGGCAAGGGCAGTTCAGTGGGCCTCGGTGGAGTATTTTCCAAGTTATATCTAGTAAATTCTCGCTTGAATTCTCCTTGAGGCATTAACATGTAATTTTTGAATGCACGAACGTGTTCCATTTGACACTATCTCATTCAGGTAGGAAATTACCTATCGAATAAGGGGCTTGAGGGATGTGCTTCTTCTTTTTTTTTTTTTTTTTTTTTGCAGTGGTGCATTGGAAAAAATAATTTTAACTTAAATATAAAAAATTGGAACGTTAAAGAAAATTAAAATTCAGTACTTCTTAGTCATTCTAACAGAGAGAGCTTATGGACTGAAGCATACAAAAGAGCGGATACTCTAAAATCCCTGCCCACTTTCACTCCCCCTGGCCCAGTCCTGGGGAAGTGCCTGCCCCCCCTCTGCGCTCCATCCCGTGGCCCCTATATTTCCCATCCCACAGCACCTAACCAGCTGCATTTTAAAGGCCTGTTTACTAGTCAGTCCCTGCCCCCATGCCTGTGAGACATTACGGGACAGAAACAATGTCTTTATCAGGACTGAATCCCTAGTTCTTAGCATACTGCACTGCACAGAACTGGGTGCTTAGTGACAGGTAAATGAAGCCATCTCCTTTTGGAAAACACTAGTGCATCTAGCTACAGTCTTATCTCACAAATTAGGCTTTGCTCAGGCTATATTTTAAGCATTATGTTGCTTTCCCATGATCCTCTCTGGGTAGCAAAACCAAATAACTTCTCTGTCCTTGAGGATCTCACAGTCTAACTGAGCTCTGCCAAATTTTACCTTTCTAAAGGCCTCGTGGAAGCTTCCCTTCAGGGTACTTTGTCCGGAGTTTCCATTTTTCTTTTTTCTTTGATGTGTGGCGTGGTCCTTAAGATTAGCAAGCTCCTTCAAGAGGCCATGAGATACTACTGGAATGGTGTCTCAGAGATCAAATACTTTGTTTCTACAGGCTGGTAAGGTCTTTTGAAAGATATTTGAATATGGGGAAGAGGAAGTCTCTTCTTCCCCAAACATCTTGTCTTAATAATAATATTATTATTATTATTATTATTATTATTTTGTTTTACAGGAGGAGTGCAATGGAAACTTTGACTCAGTGATAATTCTGCTTTTCACCAGAGTATAATTGAAATTTCTTTACTCTCAAATTCCTTTCCTGGTATCATTTTATGACTTTGGGGAAGTAGAGAGAGAGCCTCTGTGGACTCTTTGAGTCTCTGTGAAGAACTACAAGTTATTAAACCAATATCTCCACTACTGTAATCCCTCCTTGCTATTAATAATTATTGTAGTCACTTGGGTGAAGAGCTGTAAAAAAGCGCTATTATTAGTTCAAAGTTTAGGTTAATTAAGCCAAACAAATGACATAAAAATAGATTTGAAAACACCTTTAATTTTTATGCATTGCACAAATAAATGAATACAAATAATATTCATTGAGTGAATGTTTACTTGACTAGAGACACAGCTAATCTACAAAAGATCTGAAAAACATCCCATGAGGTCTCTTTTTCCAGAGAAGGCTTTATGTGATACTCATTGCTAATGGGGTAGCTTCTAGAAACCATTAGAGGAATAGTAGAGTTGAAGGGTTGTAAGAAGTTTGAGAGATTGTCTAGTTGTCTCTATTTTTTTTTTAAAGAAGCAAATATTTTTTATCATAGAGTTATGAAAACTAAACTTTGAAACAACTGTACTTATTATGATCAAGGAACATAAACATTGTCGCGGCCCGGATTGCAGAACGGGGGATGGACACAGAAAGAAACACACAGACACACACAAGGACATACAAGACTGCAGTAGACAATTCTACCAGTCGCTTTATTATATACTTTTTCTATGTCCGGCAGCTACTTCCTGCCACGTGACTACCTTGGGCGCCCTGAGAAAAATACATTTTCATTCCTTCCAGATGATTGCTTAAGGGAAGCAGACGTTTGCATCTTAACTTCTTGTATCTTAACTTCTTTATCTCATTACCGTATGCAGGACAATGAGATGTCTTGGCTTGTTTGCAAGACCCCAGGCGCTTGGTTATCTGTCATAAAGCTATCTGTCATGAGGAATAGTTCTGTTTATCCAACAGGCCGTGTCCGGACCTATTGACCTCTGGCACCAAGGAGAGCACACCCAGTTTCGCTGACTCTGGGCTTAAGCCAATTTTGCCCAGGGACGGTCCCTACATCTCCCCCTTTTTGGTTTAATTTTGAGATCGAATATGTTCAAAAACTGTCATGATGTTTTGATGGCGTTTATCATTCTTTATTTTCCGGTAGCTCCAGCATCTGTAGACTAAAAATAAACAAATCATGAAAACAAATAGAATTCCAACATTAGTTCCTATACCATTAAGGAAAGCCTGAAAGGAAGTTAAGGGATTAACTTGAGCAAGCCCATTAGCTAGACTTTGGAAGAAATCTTGTTCATTAAACTCTGGCAAATTGTCATGGAAGGTGTTTGTTATTTCTTGCTCCAGACTCTGCAGGTCTGTTGTCAAATTGTGGTCTCCGGTTAACAGCTGGCGAAGGACTAGCCAATGCTTACTACTGTTAAAAGGAATAGGTGTGACACAAAACCTGGAAGAATTCCAATCACAACCCAAAAATGATTGAGTAGATAAAACTTGAATTTGATCTCCCAACCATTGGACAGTACTTTGTAAATGAAGGATTTCTCCTTCTAAGTGACTATCAATTTCCTGTTGATGTTGCCACAGCCTATGAGAGTCTTCATGCCATTTACGGATGAAGTCAGCAGTTTGAACAAAATGCTGTAAAGCCACTCCTGCAATGGCTGCCGTGGCGGCTATAGATATCAATCCCGCCACAACAGCAATTATGAGGCCGATAGCTCTCTTAGCTCGATGGCTCAAGGCAGTTATTTTGTTCAGAAAAGTGGTGATCAGAGCGGACTCGCTCCAAGGACGAGATAGATTAACTGGAATCCAAAGCTCTGTTCTGGCCCTTAAAATATACAAGCTTTGTGAACTAGCATTAAATGTAGCCCATGAAGAGCGGTTAAGGCAAGTATATAAAGAACAGTCATTAATACAAGAAATATTTCCCGTGGATTCATTCCATTGGACAGTACCTAGCAACAACAAATACGGATAAGACACACAAGCCTGCAAGGATCGAGAAACATTAGTATAGAGATTAACCTGAAAAGCAGCAGGGGCAGACTGATTAAATGACATGTTACCCATCCATATATTAACTAGCTCCCCAGATGCTAACAGTTTCCAAAGATGCCCCTGAACAGATGGTGTTCCCAGAAGATGTGGTCGAGGTGGGGCAAGACCTTTGTCAGACCAAATAATAGTTTCATTAGCACTAGCACTTAGATGATTTCCCTGACGATGCCATCGTAGAGAGTGATTAGTGAATTTTTCACAGAAATCGCCGTGAGGACTCCAGTCTACTATCAGAGGGTGGTCATGTATTTGTTTAAGAGTTGACCCTCTCCACTGTCTCCATTCTAAACGAGACAAGGAAGGGCCAACACGAGGCATAGAACAAAAAGGTATTTGGGGCTGCTATTCAGATTGATTAGTAGGTCTTCCTTTAAGCCCTCTTACGGACAATAGCATGGTGACGGCCACAAATGTGGAAATATTATATTGTAGACCCCATGCCCCATGAGAGATGTTCAAACAGTGAGAACCATACCCAAAGCAGATGGGATATCCTTCTGCACTAACAGAATAATTGTTAACCATTCGGCCTTCCTCATCTGGGTGAGAGGAGCCTGCCCGATACGGCACAGGCATCCATGCAGAGTCATTAGTATAGACCAGGACTTCAGGATCCCCCCAAGAGACAGCTTTAAACAAAGGAGGGTATGGCACATAAGCCCAATAAACATGTGAAGGGTTCACAGGCCCTACCTGGCAGGTGACAATAGCTAACATGGCCAGAAACAAAGTACTTGGGTTACGTGGTTGTTGAGCCCAGGAAACGATCGTCTCAGCTTCCTGGGTCAGCTTCTTGAGCTGGCCCCATGTCGGTGGGACTGCTCATGTCGTTCCCGGTGTCGGTCCTCGGGCTAGCACTGTCAGATTCTCGAATTCCTTAAGAAAATCCTCGGTCCTGATTCTCTTTGCCATGTCGCCACTTGAGACAGTGAGTGGGGACCCACTCACAGCCCTGCCCTGTGGAGACATAAGCATAACCTCGACCCCATTGTAGAACCTCTCCCTCCCTCCACTCTCCATTCGGCGTGGACACATACACTGGGTCGCAAACATTTGACGAGGGAGAGGACGAGGTCGTGAAATGATGTTCTGCTGCAGAGGAATTCAAAGCCTGCCAATGATTTAAAAAATTAAGGGTAAAGAGTGCTCTTAATAGATGGCATTGAGGAGACTCAGGGACTCCCCCTTTTTGTTTTTGTAATTGGAGTTTTAAGGTGCGATTGGCACGTTCAATAATTGCTTGACCTTGACTATTAAAAGGAATGCCTGTAATATGGCGGATGGAATGCAAGGCAAGAAAGGTAGCGAGTTTATGAGAAGTATAGGCAGGGGCATTGTCCGTCTTGAATATTGCAGGGAGGCCCATAACTGCAAAACAGGAATAAAGATGAGTGATGACAGCGTCAGCCTTTTCAGAACTCTGAGCAGTAGCCCACTGAAAATGAGAATACGTGTCAATAGTATGATGAACATAACGAAGGCGTCCAAAACATGTAACATAGGTAACATCCATCTGCCAAATATGGTTTCCTCTCAAGCCACGTGGATTACAACCTGGTGGCAACGAAGGGAGTGTTAAAGGTGCACAGGAAGCACAGGAACGCACAATAGCACGAGCCTGTTTGCATGAGAGAGAGAAACGTTGCTGAAGTCCCTTTGCATTGGTATGATGAAGTTCGTGCTCTTGAGATACCTGTTGAATAGAAGCAATAAGTAAAGAGTCAATTTTATCATTCCCTCCGGCCATAGGCCCAGGCAGTCCAGAGTGTGAACGAACATGAACAATAAAGACAGGATGGTGACGCATATGAAGTAAGGCCTGTAAGTGAGTAAATAAACGTTGCAAAGTGGTTTGGGAATTGAGAGGTAGAGAGGCAGTAGGAAGATGAGAAGTAACACAAACAGCGTATTGGGAATCACTGACAATATTAAGGGGTTCAGAGGGAAAATCCTGTAAAACTAAACAGATAGCATATAGTTCACTTTGTTGAACTGAAGGGAAGGGAGAAGTAACAACCTTTTGGCCCATTGTGCTCCAATAACCGGCTTTACAGGAACTCGAGGCATCTGTAAAGAAGGTGGGTCCCTTTAGAGGGCTGGAAACAATAGGTGAAACAGGGAGGACGGAATGAGTCTGCAAAAAGGAATACAATTTGTGTGATGGGTAATGATTATCAAAGGTTCCAATGTAATCTGCGCAAGCCACCTGCCAAGCAGTGGAAAATTCAAAATTAGTTTGAATATCTTTAGAACTTAGATTAGTAACAATTCGGTTGGGGTCCATTCCAGAGAGTTGACCACAACGCCGACGTCCTCGGGTAATCAGTTGTGCAAGCTTATCAACGTAAAGTAACAGCCTTTTGTTCTGTTGGTTAGGGAGAAATATCCATTCGAGAATTCCGTGAGCTTGTCCCAGACAACCTGAAGGAGAATGACATGTATGAAAGAGAAAGAGTGTAATAGGGAGAGAGGGTTGAAAAAATGTGAGGAAACCAGAGCTCAAACGTTGTTCTACAAACTGCAATTCAGATTCGGCCTGAGGCGTAAGGCAGCGAGGGCTATCAAGGGCAGAGTCGCCCTCAAGGATAGCAAACAAGTGTTGTAAGGCATAAGTAGGTATACCAAGTGATGGTTGGAGCCAATTAATATCTCCTAATAATTTCTGAAAATCATTAAGTGTTTTTAGATTATCTCTCCGTATTTGTGACTTTTGAAGACGTATTTGTGACTCAGAGAGACAATATCCCAAGTAATTAAAAGGTGGATTACGTTGTACTTTCTCAGGGGCAATTATCAAATTATATCGTTTGAGATTTTTCTGAAGATCTATGAAGGCTGCATCACTCATTTCTCTAGAAGGTGCTGTAAGAAGAATATCATCCATATAATGATAAAGTATAATTTGTGGATGTTGTATATGAACAGGATTTACGGCATGGTCAACAAATTTCTGGCATAAAGTAGGGCTATTTAACATTCCTTGAGGAAGCACCTTTCACTGATAACGTTCAATAGGACGGCCATTGTTATATTTTGGGATAGTAAAGGCAAAATGTTCACAATCAGAAGGTTGTAAAGGAATGGTGAAAAAACAATCCTTAAGATCAATAATCATCAAAGATCAGCCTGTGGGAATCATAGAAGGCATAGGCAAGCCTGGCTGTAAATGGCCCATGGGCTGTATACATTTATTAATTTCTTGAAGGTCAGTGAGGAATCTCCATTTTCCAGATTTCTTTTTAATAACAAAAACAGGAGAATTCCAAGGAGAAGTAGAGGACTCAATATGACCTGCAGCAAGCTGTTCAGCCACTAGAAGCTTTAACACCTCGAGCTTTTCTTTAGTAAGAGACCACTGCTCAGTCCATACAGGTTTATCTGTATTCCACCACAATGTAAGGGCTCGAGGAACTTCTTGAGCAGTGGCAATTAGTTTAAAGATTCCTGTGTATCAGGAGGTTGAATGGGGTTGTAACCCATCTTTAACATCATATTTTTAACATTAGGTGATAGGTGGGGAATGGTCATAAATGCTCCAAATTGATGCAATAAATCTCATCCCCAGAGATTTACAGCAATATCAGTAATACAAAATTGAAGAGAAGCTTGTTGGCCTTCAGGTCCTAAACAATTAAAAGTATCCTTACTACGAAACACACATTGAGCCTGCCCCAATCCAGATAGAACAGTGGGAACTGCAAGTTTGGGCCAGTCAGGGGGCCATTGAGTAAGACAAATAATAGAAACATCAGCTCCAGTATCTACCAACCCCTCAAACATATGGCCATTAATGGCAAGATTGAGGACAGGTCGAGAGTCTTGAATAAGAGTTTCCCAAAAAACTTGAGTTCCTGTGTTGTCAAAGCCTCCCTGACGTTCAGCTTTATGAGTAGGAAAAGAGACATACGGTAGGAGCAAGAGCTGAGCTATACAAGTGTCTGCAAAGACTTGAGTAGTATGGGAAACAGAGACCATAAGCTGAATTTCACCGGTATAATCTGAGTCGATAACTCCCACATGTACAAATATTCCTTTCACAGTACAGCTGTTGTGTCCAATAACCAGCCCAACCTTCCCCGCAGGCAAAGGTCCAAAGACTTGTGTAGATAACTTATGAACACCAAGGCTGGGTCACCCAGGGCTGCTTGAGCCTCCAGAGTAGTATACTGTCCTGTCCCAGTAAGTTGTTCCTCCGTAGGTCCAGGGGGTTGTTGTTGTGCAAAAGGAATTTGAAAAACTCGTTGCCCTGGTTTTGGAGGGGCTGAGGGACAGACTGGGTAAGCCGAAACAAAGGGTGGAGGCGAAGGACTGGCGGCCATCTTACTGCTTTTAAGCAAGGAAATTAATTCTTGTATTTCTGCCCGAGTAGGCAGCTCACCCGAAGGGTGAGAGTCCCCATCTGGTGGCTCTGGCTCTCTCTCATCTCTCAATTTGTCAGGGAACGGGGCACGAGATGGCAAGTGTTCCTTTTCGGATTCTTCACCTGCATAAGCCTTTTCTGAGTCTGTCTGCAGCAAGCGTAAAGCCTGAGTTATCGCATTGCAGACGGTCCAAATCTTTAAATCAATAGTTTCGCCTTGCTGATGGGCATGGCGAAAAGCTTTAATAACTTGTTGCCAACTATGGAGATTTAACTGCACCTGTGACTGACATTGATACCAATAACAATGTTGTTGTACTAACACGAATAATTTTCTTAAGTTACTTTCTTTTACTTCTACTCCCACAGAGCTTAAAAGTCCTTGAATTAACTTTCGATATTTGCGCTCTGCTGCTGAGGGGGAATTCCCCATATTTTCCCGAGAGTCCCCTGTTGGTTGCCGCTTACTGTTGCCAAAGGGGTGCCTCTTCGGTCCCTCCGTCCTGAACGACACAGACCCTGCTCGCTGCGCCAGTTGTCGCGGCCCGGATTG
>NW_012156284.1:7562321-7568060 GCF_000956105.1 Propithecus coquereli
AGAGAGAGAGAGAGAGACTACGCAGATAACACTTGGGAAAAGGCTGCTCTAAGAAAGAACTCATTTTGGTGTTTACTTGCTCTTCCCAGATCTTGACTCCACAATTCTTCAATACCAGTCAGCTTTGTTATGTCCTGAATAGAATTTTTTAAAACATTTTGTTCAGGTGTTCTAGTTGTTCTCAGTGAGAGAGTTGGTCAGCATTACCTAGTCTGCCATTACAGGAATTGGAAATTTTTGTAAATACAACTTCAATTAGAAATTTCAAACCTCTTCCAACCAGTATGTTAGAACTTGATTGTTTTCTCCCCTTTCTCTGATGTAAATGTTCAATTGTTACCCCAAAAATAGACCAAGAGGAGAAGGAGAAAGAATAAAAATGAAGAATCATGCACAATCTGAATAATAGGTGTTCTGAACAATTAAGAACTGAGTAGTTTTACATCCATAATAAAATGCATTAATTAGGTGTGTGTGTGAGTGTGCGTGTGTGTGTGTGCATAAAAAATGCATTAATTAATTTGGGGTAATCACTGTGATGAATACTGAACACTAATGATTTCTAAACCTTTGTTTTATTCTCAAACACTTTTGGTACAGTATGCAATCCACTAATGATTAGTGGTTATTCCTCTTTTTCTAAAGCTCTACAACAAACAGATTTGCCACATAACCTTCAGTTACCTATTCTGGCAATTTCTTACAACAAAAAGCAAAAAGTTCCTTCCTATGACTAAGCAACACCTTTCCTGCTTTGATGTAAGCAAAGTTCCTTGTATTGTGTATTTGCTCCAAAGAGAACAACTAATCCCTGTTCCCTTTTTAGAAATTCTTCATGCCCTTTAAAACCATAAATAAGATTACTCCAATCCTCATAATCCCCATACTAAACAAAATCTAATTCATTTCATTCCCATTCTCTTTTATTTTTCTTCCTTTAATCTTGTTTATGACCAAAACAGGAACAGCTCTAGAATCTACTTTCTCCATTCCTGGTCCTCAGAACTACTGAAATCTAGCTGGGCGCGGTGGCTCACGCCTGTAATCCTAGCTCTCTGGGAGGCCGAGGCGGGCAGATTGTTTGAGCTCAGGAGTTCGAAACCAGCCTGAGCAAGAGCGAGACCCCGTCCCTACTAAAAATAGAAAGAAATTAATTGGACAATTAAAAACATATAGAAAAAATTAGCCGAGCTTGGTGGCACATGCCTGTAGTCCCAGCTACTTGGGAGGCTGAGGCAGAAGGATCGCTTGAGCCCAGGAGTTTGAGGTTGCTGTGAGCTAGGCTGACGCCACGGCACTCACTCTAGCCTGGGCAAAAAGAGTGAGACTCTGTCTCAAAAAAAAAAAAAAAAAAAAAAAAGAACTACTGAAATCTGATACAAATTGAATCTTCCACCCACAAAGTCATTATGTCATATCCACAATTGTGAATAGGTAATTTCCTGGTAAAGGAAACAAAACAAACAAACAACTGGAATATACAAGGAATCCTAAGGAGAGAGGCTGTATGTGTATGTGTGTGTTGTGTATGTTTCATTGAGGTTTAGAATTGAGTAGAGATGAAAAGTCACGTCGTCAATGGTGAAGTGGTCAATTTTAAAAATGAATGACAAGAAATTAAGGGAAGCTAATTTAGAGATATCAATTTGATGGCAAAAAATGGGTTTCAAACTCCTAGAGAAAGGCAAATGACTATCAATCAGAATTCCTACCAGACAGAAGATTCAACAGTAAAAGGCAGATGTGGTAGAGTGGAATCAGGGTTCATATTTTGTTTAATGTTTGGTGAGTCTCTTAACCTCTATTATCCCATAGTAACACCTCTTGAAGCGACATCCTAGCTTACCAGTTTCCTTTCTCTGGGAATTGCCTCAATATGCAGGGCTTAATAGGCCTCCAGTAGTCATGTTTATATGATACTATGGGATCCTGGTCCCTTTGTGTTGTTTGTTGATCCAGGGGTAGGCACAGAATCCAAACCAGGTAAATGAGATTCTTTCATGAATTTACAATCTAGGGAAAAAAGGCACAATGTACTGTTTGCAGTACAATGTAAAGTCCTTATTTCATTCTGCCTTGCTCATCTAAAGTGAATTTTTTATGTGTCTCTCACTAGATATTAATTTCCTTGAAGGAAGGATCTTTGTCATATGTCTCTCTGTAACATAACAAAGAAAACCTTTGAAGTTGATGTCAATGTTTATTACCTTTATTGTGATGATGATCTTATGGGTGTATACATGTGTCAAAAATCATCAAATTGTGTACTTTAAAGGTGTACAGAATATTGGACATCGCTCAAACCTCAATGAACTTGTTAAAAAATGTTATGGAAGTCCATAAAACGTAGCAACTACTCCTGACTGGTGTGAATATAAAAGAGATTTGTTTGTGATAAGAAGGTTTTATGTTTTGCAGTTAGCTCTGTGTACTTTGTACCATTCTCACCATTCTCACTGTTCTCTTCTAAGTGAAACTTCTCTTTCCACAGCCCTCTGCTAATCTAATCATCATTGGGCTGTTTCTTGAACAAGGTATAGCACTGATTGTATCACAAGAGGTACGCTTGACCCAAGAATGGTTAATCTCATTGGATAATTAGCTAGACCCATCAAACACTTTCCATCCAGAAACTGATTGAATAATAAGAAAATCTTCTTGATGGCAGCTGTCTTAACCTGTTTGTTATAACAAAAATACCATAAACTGGGTGAGTTTTAAACAACAGAAATTTATTTCTCATAGTTCTGGAGGCTGAGAAGTCCAAGATCAAGGTCCTGACAGACTTGGTGTCTAGCGAGGACCCATTCCTCATTAAGAATGCCTTCTTGCTGCATCCTCACATGGTGGAAGGGGCAAACAACCTCTTTCATGTCTCTGTTACAAAGGTTTAATCCCATTCACAAGGGCTCCACTCTTATCACCTCCCAAAAGTCCCACTTCTTAATACTATTACCTTGGATTATAGGTTTCAACAAATGAATTTTAGGGGGACAAAATCTTTCAGATCATAGCAATAGCAGAAGAAAATATTGGGGAGAAGACAGAAAAGCCAAGATGATGTGAGAGAATGCCCTCAATCAACAGTGGCACCTTAGTAGCCCAGAGAAACAGATCACTAGGGCACAGTTACTATAGCAAATTACAATAACTCCATTATTTACGGGAACGTGAGTGAGACTGTTACTTGCTAATTAAAAGACCAGAATTATTCCTAGTTGGCATTATGTTGTCAAGATACCCACCTGGATTCTGATCAGCTCTGATTAGATTTCTCCCTCTTGCCAGTCCCGCTTCTTGCCAAATATGAACATTTCTTTATCAAGTGCAAACATACTGGGGACTTGCAAAATTAAAGCAATCTGCCCCAATCAATCAGTGCTGTACATCATTAGTTTCAAGCAAGTTGTTTTAGGTCATTTTTTGAATAGATGTTCTAAACTTACCTGTTTGGAAAGTAAAACAGTTATGCCTTTGGGAGTGGAGGGTGAAGGGTGGGCTGGATATTCTGTTTGTCCATTTGGATCCATTCTCTGCCTTTCTCTACCCTGTTTTAAGCTCTGGGAGACTAGCTTATCGGACAGCTCATCCAGGCCCTTATTCTCTGACTTCCATTTGGGCTTAATTATGGGAAGCTCTGATTTCTGAATATTGGAGAATTGGAGAGAGGCGCTGTTGGGCAGTGGCTGTATTACTCTACCTACCGCAACGACTCCCATGTGATGTCCCTTCTACAGCTCTTACTCTATTCCTCCCATTGTCCCTTTTGACCCAGCTTCCAAGGCTTTCATCATTGTTAATTTTATTCCTTATTGGTTACCTTGCCTTCATGTAGTCCTTTTGCTAAATTCTTTTCAAATACCCTTTTCAAATGTGTCATCTCTTTCTAGTAGGACCCTGACACAGAGGTCTGATCAATTTTAACTTAACTGTGTCAGCCAACATCGCTTAGAAGTTTTAAGGAAAAGAGCAATAGGTGTTCAATGGTCTCTGTGTCTTTTACCCCCCTAACATAGCACCTGGCACAGAGCTGGTGCTCATCAAAAGTGTGCTGAAATAATTTTGTTAATATAACAATTAATTAAAATTAATTTGACCTCTGAAATTAATGCTTGGATAAAGGTTTTCTGATATTTTATATGAACCATTCTAATTTGTGACAAACACTCAACTTCAATGGTAATTTAAGGAATGGAAATTAAAATAGCAATACTGTAATATTCTACACCTATTAATGAATTTAAAACAGAGCATAAAATTCCTATATTGTAGCAAAGCTATATATTCATGTATCTCTAGTAGTTGTATAAATTGGCATAGCCTATTTGAAAAGCAATATGGTAAAATATATTAAGAGTCATAAAAATGACCCACTAATCCCACTCTTGAGGATTTATCCTAAGGAAATAATTGAGGAGAAGCAAAATGCCATGTAGTGAGCTGAGATGCTTTGAAGGGTTAATGAATAAAAAGGTATAATGCAATTATAGTTGCTAGGGAACTTTAATGAACGCTATTTGCTTCTGTACAAAGCTTGTGGTTAGCAATTGTTAGAATTCAGGGCCTGATCGCCCTCCACATGTCAAGGGTTCAACTTATGATCAATGCATAACTGGAAGAATGATCTGTGTTTAATCTATAACTTAGATTGTGCTTTACTTCAATGATTGTAATTTGTCTTTGGGTACCAGAGATCTGTGAGAACAGCCAGATCTCAGGACTCTGTGTCATTGAAATACTGATTGTACACTCTGCCTTTGTTTCCTTTGTTTTAGAGTACCTGTTCTATGGCACGTAGCCCCCCAAATTAGTATAAAATTCCTGTAAAAGCTAAAGACTGGTGCCACTCTCTTGTACTGCTTTTATGTGGGCAGAGGCGGTCGCTGGCCAGCTAATAAAGACTCTCAATTTGGCTCCATTAAATTCTCTTGTGGTCTGTTCGCACCCTCCACATTACAACATTTGGAGGCCCCAGCGAGATCAACCACTGGAGCTTGAGTGCGGAAGCGCTGTTTGGGTCCTCAGCCGGAGGGAGCTCCTGAGAACACTCTTAGTTCTCAGCTCCGGGGAGGCCTGACTCCGTTTCAGCTGCGAGCTCCCCAAATTATCTGTAAATTGGGAAACGAGTCTTCTGTCTGTCTGCACCGGTGAGTTGTTCTGTTCTGGTCTGTGGGCCCTTCTGATTACCTGTGGGAGGCTGGACGCAGCCAACTCCCCTGGTCTGTGGCTCTAAGGGGTGAGACATCACCTGTGAGCTTCTGGTCGTGCTCTGTGTTAAGTGTGTGTCTGTCATGTAATGTGTTATATGTCTCCTCTTAATGGGATTCCAGGAAACAAGTATTTCAGTAGCCAGTAATTTTGCTTTGGATTTACTACCACGTCGGGGTCGCCCAGCAGCTCCGACACGACCTCATCCAGGACCTCCACAGTAGCTACCTCATATTTGTCCTAACGCTTGTTATTCTTGCCAAAAAAGGCTATCACTAACATCTAGCGGTAGGGCATATCTACAATATCTGCAACGAAGGTTTGGAGTCCGGCTGCAGGTGCGGATATAATTCAGTTGTGTTCCTTTTTCTGTTAACAGGATAATAAAATGGGACAAGCAGCATCTCGAGCAGACTGTGTTAATTGTACTCCTCTTGAATGCTTTTTGAAGAATTTCCAAGATTTCCAGCGAAGAGCACAACCCTATGGTTTCACTGTTAATTCTTTTGATTTACAGAAATTCTGTGAGCG
>NW_012156284.1:7568560-7572377 GCF_000956105.1 Propithecus coquereli
TCCTCCTTTTATGATTTATGTTCCTTTTTCCACTAGCGACTTATATAATTGGAAAAACCAGAATCCTTCTTTTTCTGAGAAACCACAGGGGTTGATATCCCTTTTAGAAACAATTTTCTTTACTCATCAGCCAACCTGGGATGACTGCCAGCAGCTTTTGCAGGTTCTCTTCACGTCTGAGGAAAGAGAAAGAATCTGGAGGGAAGCTGCCAAAACAATTCCCGGCCCTGATGGACAGCCAACTACTGACCCTGTTCGGATAGAACGTGTATTCCCCTCTATGCGCCCTGACTGGGATCCAAATAAAAATGAAGGTAAGGGGGCTCTCGATCAGTATCGCCAGACTCTGCTCAGGGGTATACGAGCGGCAGCTAAGAAGCCAACTAATTTGTCTAAGGTAAGTGAGACAGTGCAGGGACCGAATGAAGCCCCAGTGGCGTTTTTAGAACGTCTCTTTGAGGCTTACCGCCTCTATACCCCTATAGATCCTGAAGCACCTGAAAATAGGCGGGCTATTAATATTGCTTTTGCTACTCAGTCGGCCCCAGATATTAAAAAGTTGCAGAAGTTAGAAGGGTTTAAAGGGAAGTTGCTGTCTGAATTGGTAGAGATTGCCCAGAAGATTTACAAAAACCGGGAGGACCCCGGAACTGTGCAATCTAAAAAAATGGCTAAGATTATGGTGGCCGCCATGGACAGACCCCAGAAACCGAGGGAAAGAGTAAGTCAAGAAAGAAAGACTGGGTTGAAAGGTCAAAAGAAAGGGAGAAATGACCTGGGATTGGATCAAGTGCGCCTATTGCAAAAGATATGAACATTGGAGGAAAGACTGCCACCCTCCTGAGGTATGAGCTAAAGGCAGGAAAGAGAACTCTCTCTACTGGGAGAATTAAAGCAATCTTAAAGATTTCACAGCCCCGAACCAAGAAGCAGGTGCGTGAGTTTCGGGGGGCTCTGGGATATTGCAGACTCTGGGTCCCCAAGTTTGCTGAGATAGCAAAACCCCTGTATGCTAGCACAGGGGGAAAGGCAGACGCCCTGATTTGGACTGAAAATGAGGCTGAAGCCTTCAAGCGCCTCAAACAGGCGCTTGTGAGTGCCCCTGCATTAGCCTTGCCCAATTTGACCAAGCCTTTTCAGTTATATGTTGCTGACACCCGAGGGATAGCTAAAGGGATCCTAACCCAAAACCTAGGACCCTGGAACAGACCGGTTGCATACCTGTCTAAAAGGCTAGACCCTGTAGCATCTGGCTGGCCAGGCTGTTTGCAGGCCATTGCTGCAACAGCAGTCCTGGCAAAGGAAGCCTCCAAGCTCACTTTGGGGCAGGACTTGTATATAGTCGCCCCCCACTCGGTGGAGGCTCTGCTAAAAAGCCCGCCTGAAAGATGGCTTTCCAACTCGCGTATAACCCAGTACCAAATGCTGTTGCTAGATCCCCCCAGGATTCGCTTCTTGAAGACAGCCTCCCTCAACCCCGCCACCCTGCTTCCAGATGATGAACCTTCAGAGCTGCTGCATAACTGCTTCGAGATATTGGAGTCTCTTACCAACCTAAGAGTGGATCTTACTGATCACCCGTGGCCAGACTCTGACAAGGAACTGTATACGGATGGAAGCAGCTACATGTCTGAGGGAGTCAGGTATGCAGGGGCGGCTATAGTAACTACTGACTGGGTTATTTGGGCACAGGCCCTAGGGCAAAGGACCTCAGCCCAGAGGGCAGAGCTCCTAGGCCTAACTCAAGCCCTGAGGTGGGAAAAATATGCATTTGCAACAGCACACATACATGGAGTGCTCTACCAAGAGCAGGGCCTCTTAACCTCAGGGGGCAAGGAAATAAAAAATAAACCTGAGATACTGGCCCTGCTAGAGGCCATCTGGTTACCAAAAAGGTAGCCATCATCCACTGCAAGGGACACCAAACTACGGACTCCCCAGTGGCGAGAGGAAATGCTTTTGCTCATGCGACGGCCAAAGAAGTCGCACAAAAAACCAGTGGGGCCTCTTCAGATTCTCCCCTTTCTGCCAGAATGGCTCCTGCCAAACTCTCCAAACTACACCAAAGAGGAAACTAGGGCTGATTTGGGAGGTTGGAAAATCCTCCCAGACAATAAGGTCTTAGTCCCTGAACGCCTAGGACAAACCTAATCAGGCAAATACATCAGAGCACCCACCTCGGCAGCACCAAGTTGACTGAGCTTCTCCAGAGGGATTACTACATACCCCGGCTGCATCAGATGGCCCAACAGGCAGCAACGAGATGTCTCACCTGTGCACAAGTCAATTCAGGTAAAGGAAGGGGACAAGCCCCGGGGAAACAGTGGGAAGTGGACTTCACAGAAGTAAAACTGGGCAAATACGGATACCGTTACTTGCTTGTATTCGTTGACACCTTCTCTGGATGGGCAGAAGCTTTTCCTACGAAGTCAGAGACAGCACAGGTAGTTGTAAAAGGTTAGTGACTAAAATTATCCCCAGATTTGGCCTCCCACTGACACTGGGGCCCGACAATGGCCCGGCGTTCATCGCCAAGACAACTCAATTACTAACTGAGGCATTAAAAATTAATTGGAAATTATACTGTGCTTATAGACCTCAGAGTTCAGGACAGGTAGAAAGAATAAATAGAACTTTAAAAAAAACACTAAGTAAACTAAGGCTAGAGGCTGGCGAGGACTGGGTGAGTCTCCTTCCTGTCGCTCTACTAAGAGCTAGATGTACCCCTTATATAAAAGACATAACTCCATATGAAATCATGTTTGGCCGTCTGCCCCCACTGGTTCCTAAAGTGGGGGAGGACAAACTAGCGGAGTTAAGTGACCAGTCCCTTCTCAAGTCCTTATAGGCCTTGCAGCTGAGTACCCAGAAAACTCACGACCTGGTCAGGGCTGCACACCCAGGCCCTGCTAACCCTTCTTCTGACAAAGTTCCATTCCAGATACAGCCTGGAGACCTCGTCTGGGTAAAGAAGCTTCAACCCGCTGCTTTGGAGCCCAAGTGGACCGGACCTCTGCCAGTAATCCTCACCACCCCGACGGCTGTGAAAGTAGCGGGGAAGCGCCATTGGATCCATTATACCCAGGTCAAGAAGGCGACTCCAGACCAAATCCCAAGAGAACAATGGATGGCTCAACCCACCGAAAACCCGTTAAAGATAAGGTTATTAAAACATTCCTCTGGGGCATCCTAGTGGGTGTAGTGGGAGCGAGTCCCCACCAACCTATAAATTATACTTGGGTGCTCACGCGAACGGTAGATGGCACTGTAGTGACTCAGAATTCCACGATATTCTCACCTCTTCTTCACTTTGATTTGTGCCAACTCTTGGGGGAAAATTACAATAAACCTGTGGTAGGAAAGCCACCCTACCAGGGAATCCCCGAGTGGGCTCGCCTAGAACCAGCTTATGGATGTGGATCTGTTAACATGGAAAAGGGCCTACAGGACATTCAATATTATGGTTGCCCTGCCACTGGCCCTCTGTACTGTCAGACGAAGGGACATTACCATTGTGCTGAATGGATCTGTGTGACTGTGGCTACTTGGATGAACAATGACCCTGATATTCTGCTGATAAAGGGAGCCCCTGCTTGTGCTTCCCTAGGAACTTGTAATCCTGTGACCATAAGCATTAAACAGTGGCAGGACCAGGCCTGGGCATCAGGAAAAACTTGGGGATTCCATTTATATGTGACAACAGGAGGATCAAATGATCCGGGGGTCTCTCTCACCATACAGCGATTTACCCCTGTTCGACAGTTCAAGCCCATAGGGCCAAACCGGGAAATGTATTTAGGGCCTGAGCTGCCAACTC
>NW_012156284.1:7574038-7584108 GCF_000956105.1 Propithecus coquereli
TAAAAGCTAAAGACTGGTGCCACTCTCTTGTACTGCTTTTATGCGGGCAGAGGTGGTCGCTGGCCAGCTAATAAAGACTCTCAATTTGGCTCCATTAAATTCTCTTGTGGTCTGTTCGCGCCCTCCACATTACAACAGCCATATGCACAAAGATGTTCAATGAAGCATTATTTATAACAGCAACACTGGAAATTAACTAAAATACCCAACACTGAAGAACTAGTTGAGCACATTGCAGTGCATCAAACAGATGGAAGCCTCTGCTCCTCATCAAAATATGCTTCCTATAGAGGTGGTAACAAAAGAGAAAATGGTTTCATATATTAAAAGAAATGATGAAGGAAAGAAAAGAAAGGGGCTGTTATGAGCTGAAATGTGCCCCCCATTCATATGTTAAAGTTCTAACCTGCAGTGCATCAGAATGTAATTGAATTAGACATAAGTCCTTTAAAGAGGTAATCAAGGTAAAATAGGTCTTAAGGGTGAGTTCTAATCCAATATAACTGGTATCCTTATAAGATGAAGAAATTTGGACTCAGACACAAGACACAGGTGGAGATAGAGGGATGACCAAGTGAGGACATAGGGAGAAGGCAGCCATGTGTAAGTCATGGAGAGAGGCCTCAGAAGCAACCAATTCTACCAACACCTTGATCTCAGACTTCCAGCCTCCAGAATTGTGAGAAAATAAATCTCTGGTGTTTATACTGCCGAATCTATAGTATTTTCTTATGGAAGCCCTACCAAACCCATACATAGGCAAAATTCAAAATGGTGAATACACTATATCTATTAAGTGTGTGTATGTGAATGTATATATAAATATATATGTGTGTGTGTGTGTGTGTGTATTATCTATGCATATGTGTACATATGTATATATACACCCACACACCCCAACAAAGACAAAAAGTGAATATGCAAAAACAAAATGCACTAATTAGTTATGGTAGAGGGACATGGGTAGAGGAAATTAGTTATCTTGTAAGCTGTGATAGCTACATTTATCCAATAAAAAAAGCCACAGCGATGGCAAGTTTTGTTGAAACTCTGGTTCTATTAGGCCATGAGTATTACCAGATTATTTCTCCAAATCGGAGGGAAAGAATGTCTGTCAAAGGTTTGATTGCTGCAGCATCGGTGAGAAACAGACTTGGTTTCAGCAGACTATGAGCCTATGAATAAATGTATCCCCCACTCTTTAACATAAGTTCAATAGGCTTATATGCTATACTCGGCATCTTTGTTGTCATTACTGGTGTAGTCAATTGTGAGCTTTGATCTATTGAATGTCTAAAACATGGTAAATTAACTTGGTGTATTGTTAATAACTTTTTCTCCTGAAGAATGCATCTTTCATGCCTAGACAGGTGAAAATTCATGCTGTTAAACAACAGCTCCACAGCTGGGCCTCTATCCCTGCTTAGCAATCCTTTCATCTATCCCTAGAGAATCCTGCCTGGCTCCCAGCTTCTTTGGACCTCTTCTCCCAACACCTGGGGCTACCAGCTTCTCCACCTATAGCTTCAGCCTTTGCAAATCAAATCTAACCTCTAGTAGGGGAAGGGAAACTGCGCTGAGATACCTCAGCCAGGTACTTCATTGTGAATGCACTCCTAACCTTATGCCACAGCTGTCTCTCATAATTGGATCTTTGTTTTCTTTGTGCCTAGAGCTATATATTAATAATGTATCAAGCACTCCAACCCTCTCAGAGGCCCCTGTCTTGTTCTATCCAATACCCATAAACAAAGTACAATCTCTGAACCTCAATCTAGAGTTTGTCATCCTGCTACCTGCAGTAATAGCATCCTATCTGACGTCACTGACTCCGGAATTGTCCACCACCCCTATCGCCATCACCAAATTCATCTGAGGGCCACCTGCATCTGAAAAATACAAATGCATGAACTCCAATACACTCTTCTTTGGAGGTAAGGTCCAAGAATCTGCATTTTGCAAGCTTCCCATATTATTCTGAAAAACACTAAAGTTCAAGAACCATTGTTCTACACAGCAGCTGAAGAGCTCCTCCTAAAATTAAAATCTGACCACCTCACTTCTCTGCTTTAAAATTTTGAATTCCTCATTATTCTTAGGTTTAAGATCAAACTGCTTAAGGAAGCTTGCAAGGTCTTCTAGGACCTGACTCTTGCTTGCTTAATACAACTTTATCTGTTACCATTCCCTGTTGGGCCAGTAATATCCAATTGCTGGTAGTTTTCTGTACCCACCATGCTGTTACAACTCTCCATGCCTCTGTCCATGCCCTGTTTGCCTAATGAATGTCCATTCCTCAAAACCATGCTCAAGTATCTGGTATGAACCATATAAAATCTTTACACATACACACATACAAAAACTACACAGTACCCAGAGTTAATTGCTCTCTCTATCATTAGTCTGTACCTAATTTTGTTATTGCACTTACCTTAAAGAAACTGTATCTCTCTTATTTATTTATACATCTCCTTTACCCACCTCCTGTCACTACCCCACCCTCCTCTAGGCTGTGAGTTCTTAGAATACAAGGACCCTTAATAATAGCCTGTACATCACTAAGCCACTCCAAGTCAGCACTGGATCCAGCTATGTAAGGTGAAGAATAAGCCCACACTCAGTTGCAAAGAAAATGCAGCAACAGTGCAGCTGATAAAATGAGCAACAACGTGGGTATGTGCCACAGTTCATTTACTCTGGAAACGAAACCAACATGGCAAAGAATCCCGGGCTGTTCAACCCTGAGTCATCAAAACCATCCTGTGATTTCAGACAGTAATATCAAGGCTCTGCTCAATATTTTCAAATGAAAACTGCCCAACTTCCTTCTTATGTCTATTTTTCAATCTACTCTGAGTATCCATCACCTGAACTAAACCTAGAAGGGACAGTCTGTCTAGTTCCTAGGTGAATAAATTGTTCTCTGGACATTTTCTATTTAGTCATGAATGGTGGAATGCAATCTTTTCGGGCCACATGTAGTATAAAAAAAGAAGTGAATTTAACTATTGTTTTCTCAGTCTCCATGTCCCAAATAACAGGGAAATCAGCACAATGCTGTCTTATGAGGATTACAGTATAAGCTGAAGTTGATCAAATCCTCAATAAAGTCATCAAGAAAGGACACATTTAGATAAGTTAAAGTTGTAAGCCAAGGACCAACAGCAGAACAAACTGTGTTGCCTTTTAGGCCAACCAATTCCCAATTTTTATTCTTAAAAATAATATGAAATGATAGTGATAAATAAAAAACATGACACGAGTGATCGTTTTCTTAAAATTCAAAAGGAAAATTAATTTAAATATTGCTCAACTTTAAGTACACAATTAGTAAAGTTTTGGAATGGTCCCAAGTGACAGTTTCAATCTTAGCTCTTCAAATAAAAGCAGACATATTTTTAGACAGTAGAACTGACTAAGATGTAAGCGGCTTGCAGTTAAAGTAATTGCATATCTGGTGGTGGTAAGTGAATTACAGGAGTGACAAATGCTGGTACTTAAATAATTTGAGGCAAACAACGTCTTCCTTCTGCACGGAGCAGAGTCAAATGAGCAGAAGTCAATAAAACATCTGCCTCATTTATTCTGCTCTTGCCTTATATAGCTGAGGCCCAGTTCCCAGTTTGAGCTGAAGTTTTCCAAGCATGCAGTACAGGCAGCAACGCCCTCCAACAACCATTCAGAAAACAGCGGTATGTCAAGACTCTGATTTCTAGTAGCAGCCAGCTTAGTTTTCTTAAAAGTAAAAAATAATGGTGAAATTATCATTAAATATATAATATTTAACCTTGACAAAATGTTTTTTCTCATTTCAGTGGAAAAGGACTCTCATATTTAAAAAATATTAAGAATACCATTTAAATGTCACATGCTCTCCTCTGTGTCTGAAATGCTTGGCATTGACAACTCTCCATGTCAGCATCCTTTCTAGCCTTCAAGGTCATCTTAAATTCTCCTTTTCATTCAACCTCTATCATTGTGAATTTTCCCTCCTCTGCTTTCTATAACCCTGGGTTATAGTCTAGTGCTTATGACTCTATAATCTGTTAGCTATACAAGGATATGTCTGTCCACTGTAATAAATCATAAGGTCCTGGAAGACAGAGGCCAGGATCCCCAGCCCCCTAAAATAGTTTTGGGCACACAATAGTATTTAATAGAGGCTTGTTGAATTAGATACCAGAATTTAAAACCTTCTTTAAGCGAATTGCCCTGAGACTTTTGAGTTAATAGTTTGAAGACTTATTGTGTCAACATGTGTGAAGGAAATATTTTTGAACCATCCAACTGACCCTCTTAATCAAAAACTAGTCATCCATGGTGCAACTGAGCAGCAGTATAAACCTAGGAGTCTATATTCCTGAGTCTCTGTCAATCATGTTCTTCCAGAAGGTCCCCAGCTGCTATGTTTGACAAATTCATGGTTGGATAGTTTGGGGATTGTTCTCTTGCGCATCTGGTAAACAAAACATCTATGTTAAAAAAAAAAGTCAATCCTTAATTTCTGAAGACTTTTCTGGTTGGTGGGGGGAGCAAATATCAAAAATTGCAAAAGAAAATTTGGTAGTTATCCCTTTTAAGTTCATAAATTTCTATTTCTTTTCAAAACACCAGCCTAAATAGTACTAACCTGCCTTTTAGAATAAATTAAGAACATAAATTTGTTTGATATGTATATTTTAAAATTAGTCATTGCACCAGTTCCATTAAAATATGTAACCTGATTATTGATTAAATGCTTGTTTATGCATTCGGCTAAGCTAATAAGTTATGTAGTTTCATTGGCAACTCTGCAGCTGGATCTCTGAAATATGAAATTAGATCAGCATGGTATAAAATTTTGTTAATAAAATATGCAGAAAAGGTAGCAAAGGGTACACTTGGAGGTATAAATTTGGAGGCTCAATTAGCATAAAAGTATGATTATATAAATACAGAGCAGATTCAATGAAGTGTACCATACGAGTTACACATTGTGCAGCATATTTCTCAAATGACACCTCTTTGTCACTAAATTTATCTGACACACTACAAAACTGAATCAAAAGATAGGAACAGATACCTGTTTATGTGACATTTATGGCTCGGTCTTTAAGAAGAAGAAGTTCTTTCAATCTTGTTTCCTCCTGAGATTTTACTTGGCAAAATACTGACAATTAGTGAAACTGGAAAATTATATCTAAATATGTGCATAATTTAGCTAAATTAGGCATCACTCAAAAAATTATTTCCTACTACCCTCTTTACACTTTCTATTGGATCATGGGAGGTAGGAATTTTTCACTTCTCCACTTAAATAAATAATTTTTTGAAGTTTACTCACCGTCAGCCAAACAAGAGGCTTTAGTCTAACAAACTATTAAGTATAGTCATGAATTGCTTAACAACAGGGATATGTTCTCAGAAATGCATCTTTAGGAAATTTTGTCATCGTATGACTATCATAGAGTGTACTTACACAAACTTAGATGGTATAGCCTACTACACACCTAGACTATATGGTCCAGCCTATTGCTCCTAGGCTACACACACATACAGCACGTTACTGTACTGAATACTGTAGGCCTCTGTAACACATTGGTAAGGATTTGTGTAATAAAAATATCTAAACATAGGAAAGATACAGTAAAAAGATGTTATAAAAGATGAAAAATGATACGCTTGTAGAGGGCACTTCCCATGAATGTAACTTGCAGGACAGGAAGTTGCTCTGGGTGAGGCAGTAAGTGAGTAGTGCATGGATGTGAAGGCCTAGAACATTACTCTGCACCACTTCAGACTTTATAAACACTGTACACTTAGGCTACACAAATGTATAAAATATAATTTTCTTTCTTTAGTAGTAAATTAACCTTAGCTTACTGTAAGCTTTTCACTTTATAAACTTCTAAATTTGTTTTGAATTTTTTGACTCCTGTGATAAAACATAGCATAAAACACAAAAACTTGGTATGGCTTACAGAAATTCTTTCTTATATCCTTATTGTATGATATTTTATTTATTTTTAAAATTTTTTAGTTTACTTTTCCTTTCTAAACATTTTTGCAAAAAACTAAGACATAAACACACATTATTCTAGGCCTACACAGAGTCAGAATCATCAATATATCACTTGGAAACAGGAATTTTTCAGCTCCTCTATAATCTTATGGAACCCCATTGTATATGCAGTCCAGTCCCTCCTTGACCAAACCATTGTTATGTGGCACATGACTGTACTGAAATATTAGATTATTTTCTTTGAAGTTAAGTGATGCTCTGAGGTCACAGTACCTTAAATGAGGTATTAATCTTAGTTAGTCATGAAATAAATTTGGGGACAAAAAGAGCAGCCTTCTTTCCCTCTTCCATCAAAGATATTACTTTGCCATCACCACTCTCGCTTTGACCTTAACCTTGTACATCCCTGGGATATACACAGTTGGATGGAAAACTAAGCTTTATCTCAGCCTAAGAAAGTGTAGAAATACAAAAAAAAAGAATCCAAATATCTAACACTTTCTTCAGGCTGGACAATCATATAACAACATTCCTATTATAGGATTAACATATTCTTTTAAAAGGTACCTCTCAGATGAATGTTTTTAAAAGTACTCAAGAGGAGGAGCCAAGATGGCGGATGAGACAAGCCGCCAGTCAGAAGGTCTCTGCAAAAAAGCCGAATTTTAGAAGAAAGAGAAAAAAAATAAGCGAGTAGAGAAACACAGATCGGGTGAGGGTCGGAAGGAAGGGTGCCTGAAACTACAGGAGACTGCACGGGAAGACGTTGCGGAGGAGAACTGGAAGGAGAAATGCCCCGAGAGGCTTGGAGACCAGCGACAAGGGTAGGTGGAGTGGTTACCTTCCCCCTCCCTTGCATCTTGGACTGCTGGTGGCTCCTGAGCGACTGGAGAGACCTGCCGACACCAGCCCAGAGACGGCTGCTGCCAGTGAGCAGTGGCCTCTTGCAGACTCAGCGCCGGGCTCCCAGCCCCTTCGGGACACCTCCTGGGGCGCAGACCCGAGACTAGCGGCAGACGCCGTAGTACTCCATTCTCTCCTTCTCCCTCCCTACCCGTGGGTGCCCAGAGAGACAATTTAGCCATCACACGGAGGCATCTCGAAGGAACGGGTCCTTTCCTTTTGGGGCCCTACAGAAGACTGAGGGGTACTCAGACTGCAAGTTCCCTACCCGCCACCCCTCCCAGGTGCTACTTGCCTGGGGACTCCAGGAGAATGGGGCAAATCCTGAGGTGGAGTGAAATCGATCCAGCTTGGGCACCCTGTAGGTGATTCAAGACCAGCACCTCTCCCCCTAGCAGGGTCAGGGATTGATCTCCAGGGTCCAAGGGTCAAGCCTGCAGACCAGACCCCGTGCACCCAGGTCACGATCGCACTGCCCTGGGGCACGGAGGAGAGATCTGTGAAAGAGCCTACTGAGGAGTATGTGCCTTCAGGGGCAGATCAGCATGCCTGACCGGCAACCCTCCTCCTAAAAGAGGGCTGTGCACCCAGCTGAGGCTACGATCCTGGGTAGGGAACCTCCCAGCCCACGTCACAGCCAGGGGAGATCCATCGGCCTGAGGTCCCGCATACTGGCAGAGGCCTGGGAGAGGATACGGAGAAGGGGAGATTGGACGGGAGCGAGACCTGCCCCAGAGTGCAGGTCTTGGACAGCCCCACCCCCCAAGCCCAGACTTTCAGCTGAGTGGAGCCATTTCAGCCCCTCCCAGCAGCTCTGCACAGAAACAAGAGCAGAAGTTGACCCCTGCTAACAGCAGTGGTGGAGTCTCAAGGCAGGCTTACCCAACCCAGCCCCACCCAGACTCACTCTTGGTCCTGCCCCTACTGAGGTGGAGAATAAAGACAGCTCAGGTTACAATCCTGGGTAAGGACCTCCCAGCCCACGTCACAGCCAGGGGCAGAGGTCCCGCTTGCTGGCAGAGGCCTGAGAGAGGCCACGGAGAAGGGGAGAGTGGAGGGGAGCGACACCTGCTCCAGAGTGCGGGTCTTGGACAGCCCCAGCCCCCAAGCCCAGACTTGCAGCTGAGTGGACCCATTTCAGCCCCTCCCGGCAGCTTTACACAGAAACAAACAGTAGACCTTTGACCCTGCTAACAGCAGTTGTGGAGCCTGAGGGCAGGCTTGCCCAACCTAGCCCCAACCAGACTCACTCCTCCCACTGAGGGGGAGAATAAGGACACACCTGGAAATCCCAGCGCCCCACCCACCACCCAAGGCACAAGAGGGCCTCTCTAGAGGAATAAGAGACACCTACAGGACCCAAAAACAGCACCGCAGCTTGCTTCTCCCTGCAAGTGCCACCTATTGACAGGGAGGTCATCCTGCACACCCTTTTACTGCATCTACTGATTCATCATAAAAGGTGTGGTCGAATCTCACCCATAAACACCACCTACTGGCTCAGAGACTAAACAGGATGTGTCATTATCCAAACGAAAATTTAAAGGCAAGAAGGAACAACTGATCCAGATGGGAAGGAACCAGCGAAAGAATTCTGGAAGTATGAAGACTCAAACGGAAACTACATCCCCAAAGAGCAACAACAGCTCCCTAGCAATGCACATTGACCAAACTCAGAACACTAAAATGACAGAAGAAGAATTTCAAACATGGATTACAAGAAAACTGAATGATATACAAGAAAACATGGATAACCAACACAAAGAAACCACAAAAAAAATCCAGGACTTGGAAGAAAAATTCACTAAAGAAATTGAAATATTAAAGAAAAATCAAACCGATCTCCTGGAAATAAAGGACTTATACAGGGAACTACAAAACACCGTGGAAAGCCTCAAGAACAGGGTAGATAAAACAGAAGAAAGAATCTCAGAGACTGAAGACAACCCCTTCCAATTAAATAAGTCAGTCCCAGAAATTGAGCAGAAAATTAAGAGAAAAGAAATAAGCCTACAAGAAATGTGGGATAATGTGAAAAAAACGAACTTGAGGGTGACAGGGGTTCTGGAAGGTGAAGAAGAAAACACTCAAGGGCGGGATAAGCTATTTGAAGAATTAATAGAGGAGAATTTCCAAGCCTTGCTAAAAATCTAGATATACAGGTACAAGAAGCTCAACAGACCCCAAGGAGATTCAATGCAAATAGGAAGACACCACGTCACGCAATCATCAGATTGACCAAAATAGCCACTAAAGCTGCCCTTCTATGAGCTGTAAGGTGAAAGAAACAAGTAACATACAAAGGAAAGCCCATCAGAATAGATCCAGATTTCTCAACTGAAACCCTACAAGCAAGAAGAGACTGGGGCCCCATTCTAACTCTTCAGAAACAGAATAATGCCCAGCCTAGAATCCTGTACCCTGAAAAACTAAGTTTCATATATGAAGGAGAAATAAAGACATTCTCAGATAACCAAAGACTGAGGGAATTCACCAAGACAAGACCAGCTCTCCAAGAAGTATTCAAAACAGAATTACACAAGGATCAGCACAATAAACACTCTCGAATGTGAAACCACTCAAAAGTTAAAGATCAAAGGCTAGATTCCACAATGGCTCAAGACAGAAAACAAAGCAACAAAATGCAATCCAACAGAATGAACAGTAATTCACCCCACTTATCAGTTCTCTCAATCAATGTGAATGGTTTGAACTCCCCTCACCAGAGATATAGACTGGCCGATTGGATAAAAAAAAACAAGCCAAGCATCTGCTGTCTCCAAGAAACGCATCTAACCTGCAAGGATGCATTTAGACTCAAAGTAAAGGGGTGGAAAACAATATTTCAAGCAAATAGAAGCCAAAAGAAAGCCGGTGTGGCAGTTTTGATCTCAGACAACTTGGTTTTTAAATCAACAAAAGTAATGAAAGACAAAGTGGGTCACTATATAATGGTGAAGGGTACAGTTCATCAAGAAGACATAAAAATTCTAAATATGTATGCACCCAACTTAGGTGCACCCAGATTCATAAAGCAAACTCTACTTGATCTAAACAAATTGATAGACAGCAAGACCATTATAGTCAGAGACTTCAATACCCCACAGACAGCACAGGACAGATCCTCCAAGCAGAAAGTTAACAAAGAAATAATGGACTTAAACAG
>NW_012156284.1:7587092-7623573 GCF_000956105.1 Propithecus coquereli
TCAAAAAAAAAAAAAGAATAATAGTCAAAAAACATATGAAAAAATGCTCAACATCTCTAATCATCAGGGAAATGCAAATTAAAACCACAATGAGAGATCACTTATCTCCAGTGAGACTGGCCTTTATCAAAAAGTCCCGAAACAATAAATGTTGGCGTGGATGCGGAGAGATAGGAACACTCATGCACTGTTGGTGGGATTGCAAACTAGTGCAACCTCTGTGGAAAGCAATATGGAGATATCTTAAAGAGATACATGTAGAAGTACCATTCGATCCAGCAATCCCATTACTGGGCATCTACCCAAAAGACCAAATGATAGTGTATAAGAAAGACACCTGCACCTAAATGTTTATAGCAGCACAATTCACAATTGCAAAGATGTGGAAACAACCCAAGTGTCCATCAATACATGAGTGGATTGATAAAATGTGGTATATGTATACCATCGAGTACCATTCAGCTTTAAGAAACAATGGTGATATAGCACCTCTCGTATACTCCTGGATAGAGCTGGAACGCATTCCACTAAGTGAGGTATCCCAAGAATGGAAAGACAAGCACCACATGTGCTCACCATGAAATTGGTATTAACTGATCAACACATAAATGCACATATAAGAATAACATCTATTGGATGTTGGGCATGGGGGGAGGGGGGAGGAGGGAGGAGGGGACGGGTATTTGAATACACAAAGAGTACAATGTGCACCTCCCGAAGGATGGACATATTTGAAACTTGGATTTGGGGGGGAGGGGGGAGCAAGGGCAACATATGTAACCTAAACATCTGTACCCCCATAATATGCTGAAATAAAAAAAATGAATAAAAAAAAGTACTCGAGATATCATATCCTATATTATTTCATCTTATTTTATCTAAAAAGATTGAGGGAGTGTAAGTGTTTTTTTGTTACATGGATGAATTGTATAGTGGTAAAATCAGGGATTTTAGGGTGCCTGTCACCTGAAGTGTATACATTGTACACATTAGGTAGGTTTTGATCCCCCATCCTCCATACTCACCTCTTCATAGTTTCTGATGTCCATTACTTCACTTTGTTGATCAAATACATTCATTGTTTAGCTCACTCTTATAAGTGAAAACATATGGTATTTGATTTTCTCTTCCTGAGATACTTCACTTAGGATAATGTTCTCTCTATCCATCCAATTAGCTGCAAAAGACATTATTTCATTCCTTTTCAAAGCTGATTAGTGTTTTATCTACTTATCAGTTGATGAGCACATCAGTTGATTTCCTACCTTTCCAATAGTGAATCATGCTGTGATAAACATTTGGGTGCAGGTATCTTTTTGATATGATGAATTATTTTCAATTGGGTAAATACAACAGTGAGATTGCTGGATCGAATGGTAGATCTACTTTTAGCTCTTTGAGGAATCTCCACACTGTTCTCCATACAGGTGGTACTAACTTACATTCCCAAAAACAGTATGTAAGTGTTCCCTTTTCATAACATCCATGCCAGCATCTGTTGTATTTTGACTGTTTAAAAAGGATTTTTATAACTTGCTTTATTATTCAATTATTCGCTAGTATATATTTTTTATTTCAAAATATTAAGGGAGTACAAATGTTTTAGGTTACATTGATCACTTTTGTAATGATTGAGTCCTGGCTATAGGTGTGCCCATCATCCAAATAGTATTCATAGAATCCAATAGGTTGGTTTATTCCCCTCTCCTCCTTCACCCTCTCCCTGGTTGCTTTCCACTGAGATTAACTTCCCTCTCTGCAGATGTGTGCTCATCAATTAGTTCTAATTTGATAGTGAGTATATGTGGTGTTTGTTTTTCCATTCTTGAGACCCTTCACATAGGAAAATGGTCTTCAATTCCATCCATATTTTTGCAAAAGGTAATAATGCATCTTTTCATGACTGAGTAGTGCTCTATGGTGTACATATACCATATGTTGTTGATCCACTGATGAATTCATAGACACTTGGGTTGATTATACATCTTTGCAATTGTGAATTGTGCTGAAATAAACATTTGAGTGCAGGTGTCTTTTTCATAAAATGACCTCTTTTCCTGTGGGTAGATACCCAGTAGTGGGACTGCTGGATCGAATGGTAGGTTTACTTTTGATTCTTTGAGGAATCTTCACACTGTTTCCCATAGAGGTTATATTAATTTGCACTCCCACCAATAGTGTATAAGTGCTCCTTCCTCGCTACATCTCTGCCAGCATCTATTGCTTTTGGACTTTTTAATAAATGCTATTTTAACTGGGGTAAGGTGATATCTCGTTGTGCTTTTTTATTCTTTTTTTATTTCAGCATATTGCAGGCATACAAAAGCTTAGGTTACATATATTGCCTTTGCCCTGCCCGAGTCAGAGCTTCAGCATGTCCATCCCCCAGTCAGTGTGCACCACACCCATTAGGTGTGAATATACCCATCCCCCCTCCCCCCTCCCACCTGCCCGGCACCCAATGTTACTTCCATATGTGCACATAAGTGTTGATCAATTAGTACCAATTTGATCGTGAGTGCATGTGGTGCTTGTTTTTCCATTCTTGTGATACTTCACTTAGTAGAATGCATTACAGCTCTATGCTATATCACCATTGTTTCTTAAAGCTGAATAGTACTCCATGGTATACATATACCACATTTTATTAATCCACTCATGTATTGACAGGCACTTGGGTTGTTTCCACATCTTTGCAATGGTGAATCATACTGCTATAAACTTTCTAGTGAAGATGTCTTTTTTATAGAATGTCTTTTTTTTCCTTTGGGTAGATGCCCAGTAATGGGATTGCTGGGTCAAACTGTAGTTCTACTTTTAGCTCTTCAAGGTATCTCTATATTACTTTCCACAGAGGTTGTACTAGTCTGCAGTCCCACCAGCAGTGTATGAATGTTCCTATCTCTCCGCATCCATGCCAACATTTATTGTTTTGGGACTTTTCGATAAAGGCCATTCTCACTGGAGATACGTCATATTTCATTGTGGTTTTGACTTGCATTTCCCTGATGATTAGAGATGTTCACCATTTTTTTCATGTTTTTTTTTTTTTTGGCCATTATTCTGTCTTCTTTTGAAAAGTTTCTATTCATGTCCTTTGCGCATTTTTCGATGGCGTGATTTCATTTTTTCTTCCTGATTTTCCTGAGTTCTATATAGATTCTAGTTATCAGCCCTTTCTCAAATGTGTAAAATGTGAATATTTTCTCCCATTCTGTAGGTTGTCTGTTTGCTCTTGTGATAGTTTCCTTTTCTGTGCAGAAGCTTTGCAATATGATCAGGTCCCATTTATTTATTTTTATTTTTGCCATGATTGCCTTTGGGATCTTCTTCGTAAATTATTTGCCCAGGCCAATGTCCCTAAGAGTTTTTCCAATGTTTTCTTCTATAATTCTTATAGTTTCATGCATTAGGTTTAAGTCTGTTATCCACCATGAGTTGATTTTTGTGAGAGGTGAAAGGTTCGGATCGTGTTTCAGTGTTCTACATGTGGCTATCCAATTTTCCCAGAACCATTTATTGAATAAGGATTCTTGTCCCCAGTGTATAAGTGAAATTCACCACATAAATAGAAGCAAAAACAAAGACCATATGATCCTCTCAATAGTCACAGAAAAAGCATTCAACAAAATTCAGCACCCTTTAAGATAAGAACATTTAACACAATACTCATCATGGGACTTATATAAAAATGATTCAGGCCATATTTGACAAACCCATGGCCAACATCATACTGAATGGGGAAAAATTGAAAGCATTCCTGCTTAGAACTGGAACCAGACAAGGTTGCCCTCTGTCACCACTTCTATTCAGCTTAGTGCTGCAAGTCCTAGCCATAGCAATCAGACAAGAGAAGGAAATCAAGGGCATCGAAATGGGGGCAAAAGAGGTCAAACTATCACTCTTTGCTGATGATACGATCTTATATCTAGAAAACCCCAAAGATTCTTCCATGAGACTAATGGAATTGATAAACAAATTCGGCACAGTCTCAGCTTACAAAATCAATGTACAGAAATCAGTAGCATTCCTAAACGCCAACAACAGTCAAACTGAGAACCAAATTAAAGACTCAGTACCCTTCACAATAGTAACAAAGAAAATAAAATACCTACAGATGCATTTAACTAAGGATGTAATAGATTTCTACAGGGAGAGCAAGAAACATTGAGGAAGGAAATAGCTGAGGATGTAAACAGGTGGAAAACCATGTCATGCTCATGGGTCGGCAAAATCAACATTGTTAAAATGTCTATACTACCCAAAGTGATCTACAGACTCAATGCAATCCCTATTGAAATACCAACATCATTTTTTGCAGATCTAGAAAAATAATTCTACGCTTTGTATGGAACCAGATAAGACCCTGTATAGCAAAAGCAATCTTAAGCAAAAAGAAAAAACTGGGAGGCATCAACTTATCAGACTTAAAGCGATACTACAAGGCTATAGTAACTAAAATGGCATGGTACTGGCACAAGAACAGAGACATAGACCAATGGAACAGAACTGAGAACCCAGATATAAAACCATCCTCATATAGCCATCTAATCTTAAACAAAGCAGACAAAAATCATTGTGGTTTTAATTTGTCTTTTCCTGATGATTAGCGATGTTGAGCATTTTTTCACGTTTATTGGCCAATTGTCTTTCTTCCTTTGAGAGCTTCTGTTCATGTTTTTTTTTTTGCCCACTTTTCAATAGGATTGTTTCTTTCTTGCTTGCTGATTTGCTTGAGCTCTTTGTAAATTATGGTGATTAGCCCTTCATCAGATATGTATCTTTTGAATGCTTTCATCCATTCTGTACATTGCCTATTTGCTCTGTTGATTGTTTTCTGAACTGAGGAAAGGCGTTTTAGTTTAATCAAATGCCATTTATTAATATTTCTTGTTGCCATGATTGCCATCAGGGTCTTTCTCATAAATTCTTTCCCTAGGCCAATATCCAGAAGAGTTTTTGTACATTTTCCTCTAGAATTCTTATGGTTTCATGCCTTAGATCTAAGTTTTTTATCCATCTTGAATTAATTTTTGTGAGTGGAGAGAGGTAGGGTCCTGTTTCATTCTTCTATGTGTGGCTATCCAATTTTCCCAGCACCATTTATTGAATAGGGCTTCTTTTCTCCTTTGTACATTGTTGCCTGCTTTGTCAAAGACCACTTGATTTTAGGCGGATGGTTTTACATCTGGGTTCTCTGTTCTGTTCCATTGGTCTATGTCTCTATTTTTGTACCAATACCATGCTGGATTGGTAACTATAGCCTTGTTGTATATTTTGAAGTCTGGTAACGTAATGCCTCCAGATTTGTTCTCTTTCCTTAAGATTGCTTTGGCTATTCGGCCTCCTTTCTGGTTCCAAACAAAGCATAGAATTATTTTTTCTGGACCTCTGCAGCATTACTTTGATAATTTGATGATTGTTGCATTGAATTTGTAAATCACTTTGGGTAGTATGGACATTTTAACAATGTTGATTCTACCTATTCACGAGCATGATATGTTTTTCCATTTGTTTGTATCCTCTGAAATTTCTTTCCTCAGAGTTTTGTAGTTCTCCTTGTAGAGATCTCTCTCCACCTTGGTTAAGTATATTGCTAGGTATTTTATTTTCTTTGTAGCTACTGTGATAGTATTGAGTCTTTAATTTGACTCTTGTCTTGGCTGTTGTTAATATATAGAAATGCTACATTGATTGTGTGTCCTGACACTTTGCTTAATCTATTTATCAACATTAGGACACTCTTAGTGGAATCCTTGGGGTTTTCTAGATAAAAGATCATGTCTTCACCAAAGAGCTATAGTTTGACCTCCTCTTTCCCAAATTGGATGCAATTAATATTCTTCTCTTGTTTGATTTTACTGGCTAGGACTTGCAGCATTACGTTGAATAGGAGTGGTGACAGGAGGCATCATTGTCTTGTTCCAGTTCTTAGAGGGGAATGCTTTCAACTTTTCCCTATTCAGTATGATGTTGGCTGTGGGTTTGTTATATGTGGCTTTTATAATTGTGAGATAGATTCATTCTATGCCTAGTTTTGGGGGATTTTTATCATACAAGTATGCTAGATTTTGTCAAATACTTTTTATACATCTATTGAGAGGATCATATGATCTTTGTTTCTGCTTTTGTTTATGTAGTGAATCACATTTATCTATTTATGTATGTTGAACCATCTTTGCATCCCTTGGATGAAGCCCGCTTGTTCATGGTGGATTATTTTATTGACGTGCTATTGAATTTGGTTTGCTAGTATATTATTGGGGATTTTTGCATCTGCATTCATAATGGATATTGGTCTGTAGTTTTCTTTTTTCGTTGTGTCCTTTCCTAGATTGGGTATCAAGGTGATACTGGTTTTGTAAAATGAGTTGAGCGGGATTCCCTCCTTCTCAATATTATTGAATAATTTCTGTATTATGGTTACCAGGTCTTCTTTGTAGATCTGATAGAATTAGGCTGAGAAATCATCTGGTCCAGGGATTCAATCTCACTGTTGATTATTGTTCTGTTCAGGAGGTCCATTTCTTCCTGGTTGAGTCTTGGGAGGTTCTGTGTTTCCAGGAACTTGTCCATTTCCTCCTTGTTCTCCACTTTACACACATAGGGGTGTACATAGTATTCATGGATAATGTTTTGAATTTCTGCAGTATCAGCTGTAATGTCACCTTTTTCATTTCTGACCAAGCTTATTTGAGTACGTTCTCTTCTGTTCTTGGTTAAGCTATCAAGAGATCTGTCAATTTTTTTGTTTTCCTTTTCAAAGAACCAACTTTGGTTTTGTGATTCCTTTATATTGCTTTTGTTTGTTTGTTTATTTGTTTTCCAATTCATTTAGTTCAGTTCTGACCTACGTTATTTTTTTTTTCTTCTGCTGGATTGGGGTTTGGTTTGTTCTTCCTATTCTAGTTCCTTGAGGTGTGACATTAGGTTGTTAATTTGTGATCTTTCTGTCTTTTTGATGTAGGCATTTAAGGCTACGAATTTTTCTCTGAGGAATGCTTTTGCTGTGCCCCAAAGAATTCGATAGCTGTGTCCCCTTTGTTCAGCTCAAATAATTTTTTGATTTCAACCTAAATTTCATTCTTTACCCAATAATCGTTCAGCAGCGGGTTATTTAATTTCCATGACATTGTGTAGGTTTGAGTGTTTCTCTTGTGATTGATTTATAGTTTTATTCTCCTGCGGTCTGAGAGGGTACATGGTATGATTTTGATTATTTTTAATTTGTTGAGACCTGTTTTGTGGCCTAAGATACAATCAGTCTTAGAGAATGTCCCATGTGCTGCTGAGAAGAATGTGTATTTTGTAGATTTTAGGTAGAATGTTTTGTAAATATCTGTGAGCTCCATTTGATTTAGAGTTTGGTATAAGTTCATTGTTTCCTTATTTATTTTCCACTTTTATGATGCAAGCTCTAACAGTGGGGTGTTCAGTGCCCCAATAAATCTATGGTGCTATTTATTTTTTCCTTAGCTCTAGTAAAATTTGCTTTATGTATCTGCAAGCTCCTGTCTTGGGCACATATATATTTACAATTGTTATGTCTTCTTGTTGGATAGCTCCCTTTACCCATATATAAGGACCCTCTTTGTCTTTCTTTACCTTTGTTGCCTTAAAGTCAATTTTATCCAATATGATAATGGCTAAACCTGCTCTTTTTTGCTTTCCATTTGCATGGAATATTTTTTTCCATCCTTTCACGTTGAGTCTGTGTGCATCCTTGTGGTTTAGAGGTATTTCCTGGAGATAGAAGATACTTGGGATGTGTTTTTTTCATCCTTTCAGCCAGCCTATGTCTTTTGAGAGGAGCATTCAGTCAGTTCACATTGATTGATAGTGTTGATATGTGGGATGTTGCTCTGTTCATCCTGTTAGATAATCCCTTATTGCTTAGTTTTATCTCTTTTTCTATTATTTTAGGAGTTGTGACTTTGGGTTTTTTGGGGTGAATTTACACTGGTGGGTATCTGTTCTGCTGATTTGTGTATAGTGCTATTATGAGTATTTCATGCAGAGCAGGTGTGGTCATGGCAAATTCCTTCAGTGATTGCTTGTCTGGAAAGGACTTTAATTTCTCTGTCTATTTTGAAACTTAGTTTTTCAGGATACAAAATTCTAGGCTGACAGTTGTTCAGTTTAAATCAACTGAAGATGGGGCCCCAATCCCTTCTGGCTTGTAAGGTTTCTACTGAGAAGTCTGCAGTTAGCCTGATGGGTTTTATTTGTAGGTTATTTGACACTTTTGTCTTATTGCTTAAAGAATTTTCTCCCTCATTTTGACTTTAGCTTGACTGATTACTATGTGTCTTGGAGATGACCTATTTGTGATGAATCTTCCCAGTGTTTGATATCCACCTTCTCTATATATATTTGAATTTCTCACTATGTCTGGGAATTTTTCTTCAATAATTTCCTCAAATAGGTTTTCCATGCTTTTAGCTCTTTCTCCTTCACCCTCAGGTATACATATAATTCAAATGTTAGTTTGCTTCACATAGCCGTATACCTCTCTCACTGATTGCTCAGACATTTTTATACTCTTTTCTGCCTCTTTGAATGACTGGGTTATCTCAAGAGCCTTGTCTTCAAGCACTGAGATTCTTTTTTCTCCTTGGTTTAGCCTGTTGTTAAAGATTTCAACTACATTTTGAAATTCCCCAAATTATTTTTTCATTTCTTTAAGTTCTATTATATCCTCCTTTATGTTATCTAATGCTCTAGTGACTTTTTCATTTTTTTCATTCATTTCCTGAAATATTTTTAGCTTCTTTTTGTAAATTTTCAACTTTCTCTTCAATTCCAATCATCTTATTTGCCATTCATATTATGAATTCCATTTCTGTCATTTCAGCAATTTCCTTGTGGGTAGAGTCCACTACTGTAGCTCCATTATTTTCTCTTGGTGGTGTCAAACTATTTTGTTTTTTCATTTTGCTGGGGTTCTTTTGCTGGTTTCTTCTCATCTGGCTCCTCTTCTCTAGGCTCTGGGTTAATAGGAACACAGGGTACCTGTTCTCTTTTGTTGGGGACTATCTTGAACTAAGTCCAGGAGTGATCGTTGCTCAGGGCTTGGAGGGCCTGAGTGAAGTATTGGACCTCAGGGAGGTTCTGCTGACCCAGTGGTAGTGGTGTGGACTCAGTAGTGAGGTCTTGGGGTCCAGGCATAACTCTGTAGCCTCAGGGGTGGAGTTGCAGGCCTGGAGTGGGCCTTGGAGCATCACATAGCACCCTGGGCAGAGCCTCAGAATTGGGCACAGTCAAAGCTTCAGAGCTAGCTCTGGGGGTTTCTTGGGTGGAGCTTCCCATAAGCATGGCTGTTCCAACAGTGTGGGGACTGCTGATGCCCTGTCACACAGGCAGGGGTTTCTCTCAGCAGCCCAGGTTCTGCATAAGAGGGCTGGATCTGCTGGTTGACCAAGGTTCTCCCTCTATACCTAGGACCCATTGAGGCAGTTGCCTGAGGCTTCCCAGTGGTGCCTGTGGCATCTGAGACTCCCCTTCTGTTTGCCTTCCATGCTGGGGAGGAGGTTTGCTCATCCCCCAGTCACAGGGCTTGACATGGGGGAGCATCATTTCCCTCCCTGGCCTGGCATGGGAGATGCTAAGGTTACTGCCGTATGGCTGGGTCCTGAGTGGACTTGTCTCCATGCACCAGAGAGATAAGGATGTCAACAGTTGCAGAAGCCTGGGATTGGCAGGCACCAGATCTCTGTTGCACCTGCTCTTTGGCGGAATGTCTCACACAGACTCTGAGCAGCTCTCCAATCATCCCAGAGGTCTATAGTGGAATACAGAGACCCCTCACAGATCGCACTGCCTGTAACTTTTATTCCTCTCCTAATAGTGTCCTCTCTGGTTGCCTCTATCCTGCTGTCTTCATTTCTTCCCAGGGGTGTGAATTGTGCTGGATTCCCCAGCTTAATCTCCAAGATGGTGGGTGGTACTTGTGAGTAGGAATCAGCCACATCCTGTTTAACTGAGTCGGTAGATGCTGTGACAAGCTATAGTGTTATTCTCCCTGTCAGTGTTGATGCCTGCAGTGAAGAGCCAACTGCCGAGATGTTCTTTTGTGCCCATGGTAAGCTCTGGTCACTCATGAGGAGCACTTGAATGCTCCAGGTTTTGAGAGGGGTGCTGTAGCTCCCAGGGAGTTGCTTGATCTCCACCACAACAGAGGTGGGTGGAGGAGTGAGGCCAGAGCACGGTTAGGTTGTGTGAGCCTGGAAGCCTTTGCCAGACTTGGCAGGGCTCAGAGGTTGTTTTCTTGCCCGCTTGGTGGAGCCACTGGGAAGAAAGTCAAGGAAGGCTTTCCAGACTGGGAGGGCTGCTTTTGGTGTGGGGGCCTGAATACTTCATTGCTACGGCAACCCAGGCTGGGATCTTCTCTGTCAGAAGGCCTGCCCTACTCTAGTAGCATGGCTATCCTGTGGGGGCAATGGGTGCTCTCCCAAGTTGTGTCTCAGACCCCCACAGTATTCTCCCATCAGTTCTGTCCATATGGACTCCCTCACCCCCTGAGTCCAGCTTCCAAGCCTCCCTGCTGTGTCCCCCAGCAACCTGCTTGAATCCGGGGAGGCATAAGATCTTGCCTGCATGTCTGACCCACTGGTGTACATCTCCACAAAAGGCTAGCAGGCAAGGAGCTCCCAAATCGGGCACCCCAGGTCCCCTGCAGGTCCTCAAGGGAAAAGGTGTGGGCCCCAGTCTCTGTGGAAACTTCAGACTGCAGGGCGCCACCAGCTGGAGAGAGGTGGTCACTTGCCAAATTCTTGGCTCAAACTGCTCTCCTGGTTGCAGTGGGTGGGGGAGAGACAGGGAAGAATAAGATTCTGAATGGATGAAAGCCAGCTTTCTGGCCTCTCAGGTCACTCTCCTTGGAGGGGAACACAGAACAGAATATCCAAGCTCTGAGATCACACAAGTTCTCCCCACTATTCCATGTTTGCCACAATGCTTGGTCTCGTGGGGGTGGAAAAGTGTCCAAGAAACTTGGTAGCCTGCTTGTCACCCAAGGAATGTGGGAAGGAGAAAGGGACCCCCCCCTTACCCTTTTGCTGGGCTCCAAGCCTCTCTGGGTTTGATTCTCACTGATATATTTTTTTCTTTATACTCAGTGCCAAGTATTCCCATTTCTTTTTGCCTCCTGTATGTTATATTTCTATTATAGCATCTATTGTATTGCAGCTATTTTTCTACTTTTATGTCTTTCCTTGTAGGAGATAAATGCTTTGAGGATAAACATTTGGTTTTGGTCATTTGGGGATCAGTCATTTTCATATCTTCATATCACAGTTTGTTGCATATATCATGAGCTCAAAAATGCTTGTTGAATAAAAGAACTGTGGGACTTGGACAAATAACTTGCCCTCTCTGAGATCCAGTTTCCTCAACTATAAAATGGAGGTATTAATAATAATTCCCTTAACCACAATGGGTTTTTGTGAATATTAAATCAGAGCAAACATTAGCTTCTTGTTTGCTAAGGAGAACTACCTCAAAAGTCATTAAATAGACAAATAAAATCAATGTAAATAAAGATGTCAACATGCTTGCATATTAATTGGTTTTCATAAGTATGTTCACATTCCAAACCCCTTCAGTGACATCTGGCTATTTATTTTTTTGAGACAGAGTCTTGCTCTATCACCCAGGCTAGAGTTCAGCGGCATGATCATAGCTCAATGCAGTCTTGAACTCCTGGGCTCAAGCAATCTTTCTGCCTCAGCCTCCCAAGTAGCTAGGCACGTGCCACCATGCTCAGCTAATTATTGGGGAGGAGGTTAAAATGTTTTGTAGAGACAGGGTCTTGCTATGTTTCCCAGGCTGGAGACACTTGGTTATTAAACTCAAAGGTGACTCTATTGAAATACTGGGTACTTACTTCCACCCCCAACCTCAAAAAATCCTGAATTTCTTGACTGAAAATATGTATTTTGACTTATTAAATTCTTTCATCATAAAAGTACCTGATTATGAAGAACATAATCATGACCAGTAATTTTGGATAGAGTTTCTTTCCGTGGCTGCTCTGCTAAAACCTTTCCCAACTTTAAACAGCTATCTTCAGCTCCAACTTTTTCAGGAATTTCAGAAAGAATTGTGCAATATTTTTATCATCTGAATTCTCTGGAACCTTCAGAAAATGAGTAGTGAAGATTTCCCTCTGGTATTCTAGCACCTCCACTGTACTTTGAAATGCTCAATTATCTCTTACAAGTATGTTTTGCACATTAATGGTTTGCTTTATATTCTCTTCCTGAATTTGGAGATTGGTATCATTTCTAGAAGTAGTAACCTTATTTCATCCATATTTTGCAGTGTAATTGTAACCATTTCATTCATCTGTTCATTTTCCCTTGATGAGTTTGTACTGTATGTCTTCATGGCTTTTCTGCTGTGAAAGCAAAAAGGAGCTCACAATCAGACTGGGCAGACATCCTGTTCTTTAGTAAGGGTTACTCATGCTGGTCACCAGTGTTGCCAAATCTGACTTGACATTTTGTCCAATGGCAATCATGATACACAATTGTTTTTTTTCTTTTAAAAGAGAGAATGTGAAGTACATAGAAAAAGCTTCTTTTCCTAAAGTCTCTAATTATTCCTATTTGATAACACCAACAGAAAACGTATGCCATGCTTCTCCAATACTGCAAATGGGCTGGCTGACAATCTAGGAGAAGAATGAACAGATGAAAAGACACAAAAAATAAAGTCATAAAGCAAGTCATGTGACATGACGTGACCTCTTCTGTGGATCTTATAGTTAAGGCTTCAATTATCTACTCGAAGGGAAAGAGGTAAAAGTTTATTTTAGGTCTTCATTAAAAATAATCTAGGAGTTTTTAAATTTTTTTTTCAAATGTCTAACATTCATTTCAGTGAGAAGTAAAAGAAACAAAACTTAAAAGCTGAATCTTTATCCTCAAGTTCTGAGTAGTACTTGGGGACATTGGTTGTATATATTTTTTTTCTTTTTTAGTTAGACAAACCCATCATCATTTTTTAGCTGTGTATTTCATTAGCTTATACATGTGTGAACAGTCACTTCACTCCCTGAACCTCAGTTTCCTCTTATGTAAAATACAGAAAGCAAGCTTACATTTAGGATGATTGTGAGGATAAAATAGATGTTATTAAATAATACTTTCTAACCTGGGGAGCTATACATGTTAGTAATGTATTAGTAATAACAGGTCCTCATGGAGGTGGCACTTGATTAAGAAACAGACAGGCCAGGTGAGTGTGCCAGGTACCATGCCACACACTTTCTCATGTTACCTTTTCACAAACGGTGAGTGTACGCATGGAGGTAGGAACTTACTAAGCGTCACTAAGTGAAGATTAAGGAAATGAACCTAGGTATATAGGTTGGAACCAAACAGCTGTGGTCACAAATACCAAGTTCAGGCCTTTCACTTTACTCCACAAGGAGCAAAAGCCATATCACTGCAATTTATCTGAGCTTACCAGTGAGTAGTAGTATTGATGAAGGTGAATTTGTTTTCCAGGGGATGAGTAGAGGCAGGGGAAGCAGTGATGCTTATAGGAGGCTCTTGCATCATAGCAGGGCTAAAGTAACCTGAAAATCCTTTTTAAAAATAAAAAGACAGAACCATTAACGTAATATGACATTAGTTTAATTAAATATAAAAGCTTGTGTGTGTGTATGTGTGTGTTAGTTACACAGACTGCTTCTTAAAAGACATGTGGAAATGACATAATGTGAAGTTTACTTAGACTAGCAAACAGTTGAACCTGCCTGTAGACTTGGCATCTATGCCAAGTGGATCCAGGCTGTACACCAAAGGCAGCATTTTCCATTGCTTCTCATTTCTTTATGTCTGGTCCCCTGGCTTTGTCATATCAGTAATGAGAAAAAGGCAATGTCCAGGAGGGAAAATCTTTGAACAGCATTTAGGAAAGGGAGTAGGGGGTCTGTGTCTGTATGGGTGAGTTTTATTCATTTTTTAATCCTCCCACATAAAGCTGTGACTATGGGATCAAGAGTTGCCACCTTTGCAAGAGGGCCACATTTGAAAATTTCATGTGGGAATCTTCAGTCTTTGCACAGTCCTCAAATGAGCATCCCGATGAGCCATGAGGAGGCAACAGGGCAAGGAGTCACACCTCAGTGGCAGACTTGGCCCAACATGACTGAGAGTCCTTCAGACACTGTCAAATAGCAGAAGCACAGCACTCCAATCAGCAAGATGATCAGCCATCACATAGCTGCCTCCTCACACTGCCTCCAAAAATGTGCCTAACAGATGGCTGGTTACCATATAGAGACTGGCACACCTGCCTCTATGAGCTACATATAGGAACATGTGCTACTGAATATGCAGAACTTTCAGTTCCAGCTCCAGAGCCCAACAGTTGCTTGCTTCATGTTAACTTAAAAGGGAGTTTCCAAGAAAGAAATCCTGCATCCCATTAGAGCAGACAAAGATTCTCTCTAGTGCTTCACTTTACTAGCTTTGCATCCCAGACCCTCATCCAGATGTAGAGAACTTTGGCACTACTAGTAGAGAAATGTCCACTTACAAAGCAATATGTTATTTGCAGCCCAGATACCTTCATGGAAACTTTGTCTTGACCTTGGGAAAGTAGAATTGATGACTTGCTTTTTACTTTATGAAGATTTTATACATTTTTGCCAAGGTCCTTCATGAATGGCAGTTGGTCTTTTGTTTTACTGAAATATCAGTGGAGAGTCTTTGTGTGGTAAATATCATTTATATGTTGGTACCTTGAAACTGGGAAAGTGCTCCCCAAAATTCTCTGTCCTTCCACGGAAGGCATTGGGAAGGGTAGGTGTGGGGGCAAGGGGACAAATGGGGTAAATTCCTCCAAATACCCCCTGCCATGACCAATACAGGCCTTCACTTTGAAGGTGCAAGGTTGTCAGCTTAAATCCTAGTCCTAAGGAAGTAAAGGTTCATATTGATTTTTCAGATCGTAAAACCAGCTAGAAAACCAAATTTGACAAAACATGCAGCATTGTCCACATAAGAACACAAATAAACTTAGCATGATGCTTCTTTCTTTCCCTATTATGGGTGAGAGGAGAGCCATTTAGATGATCAAATGAAGTGATAAAATGGATGAGTAAGGAAAAACATGATACGCATTCTAAACACAGCTAGGTTTGGGAACCACTGGGCTAGTACAGTGCCTTCTAAATTTCACATGGGAGCAGCAAATATTGGTTAATTTAACAAATATTTATTGAGCAACTATTATGTAGCATTTAGCCAAAAATAGGAATAAAACAAGAGATAAAGCAGACAAGATTCCTACATTCATGGAAATTGTTTCCTGGAAGGAAGAAAATGGCTCAGGTCATAGGATAAGATATGGGGAGAATCATGGGAAGTTACTCTAAATTAGGTGGCTGATGATGGCTTCTGAGAGGAAGTAATAATTTATCTGAGAAGAGAAACAAGGGGAGGAAAGCATGATCAGATGGTGGTCACATATATAGTCATGTGTCATTTAACGACAGGGATATGTTCTAAGAAACGTATTGTCTAGTGGTTTTTGTCATTGAGCAAATATCATAGAGTGTACTTACACAAACCTAGGTGGTAATAGCCTACTACACACCTAGGCTATATGGTAGGACTTATTGCCCCTAGGATATAAACCTGTACCTGATGTAACTGTGCCTAATACTGTGGGCAATGATAGCACAATGGTAAGTATTTGTGTATTTAAACATATCAAAACAGAGAAAAGGCACACTAAACATACAGCATAAAAGATTAAAAATAGGGCACTTCCCAGAATGGAGCTTGCAGGACTGGAAGTAGATCTGGGTGAGTCAGTGAGTGAGTAGTGAGTCAATGTGAAGGCCGAGGACATTGCTGTACACTACTGTAGACTTTATAAACACTGTACACTTAGGCTACACTAAATTTACAAAAAAAAATTATTCATTCAAAAATAAATTAACCTTAGCCTACTGCAACTTTTTTACTTATAAACTTTCAAATTATTTTTAACTTTTTAACTCTTTTGAAATATTTAGCTTAAAACACAAACACATTTTACAGCTATACAAAAACATTTTCTTTCTTTACATCCTTATTCTATAAGTTTTATTCTATTTTTAAGTTTTTTATTTTTTACTTTTTAAACTTTTTGTTAAAAATTAAGACAAAAATGCACACATTAACCTATGCCTACATAGGGTCAGGATGATCAATAGCACTATCTTCCACCTCCACATCCTGTCTCACTGGAATGTCTTCAGGGGCAATAACACAGATGGAGCTGTCATGTCCTATGATAATGATGCCTTCTTCTGGAACACTCCTGAAGGGCCAGCCTGAGGCCACTTTACATTTAACATTTTTTTTTATAAGTAGAAGAAGTACACTCTAAAATAACAATAAAAAGTATAGTATAGTAAATACATAAACCAGTTATAGTCATTTATTATGAAGTATTACATACAGATTTGATGTAATCCCTACGAAAATTCTGATGTCATTTTTACACAAGTAAGAAAAACTATCCTAAAACTCATGTGTACCCATAAAAGATCCTGAATAGCAAAGGAAATTATGAACAAAAAGAATAAAGCTACAGGCATCATGCTACCTGATTTCAAACTAAATTACCAAGATATAGTAATCAAAACTGCATGTTATTGCCATTTTATTATTATAAAATTATACATGTCAACCAGTGGAACGAAATAGAGAACCCATAAATGAATCCACACATTTATGGTCAATTCATTTTTGACAAAATAGACAAAAACACACAATGGGAAAAGGACAATCTCTTCAAAAAAGAGTGTCAGGAAAACTGAATATCCAAATGCAGGAAAAAGAAATTGAATCCTTATCTCACATGATATAAAAAATCAACTCAAATGGATTAAAGACTCAAACACAAGACCTGAAGCTATAAAACTACTGGAAAAAATATTAGGGGAAAGCTATACAACATTGGCATGGGCAAATACTTTTTGGATTTGGCCCCAGAAATGCTCTAACAAATGCAAAAACAGACAAATGGGATTGTATCAACCTAAACAGCTTCTGCACAGCAAAGGAGATAATCAACAGAGTTATAGAGACAATTGGGAGAATTTCTCCCAGTTCAATGGATTGAGAGAAAATATCTGTAAACTAATATTTGATATGTGGTTAATATCCAAAATATGTAATGAATGCAAATATCTCATTAACAGGAAAATAAATAACCCAATTAAAAATGGACAAAGGACCTAAATGAACATTTCTTCAAAAATGACATGCAAGTGGTCAACAGATGTATTAAAAAAATGCTTAACATCACTAATTATCAGGGAAATGCAAACTAAAACTACAATGAGATACCACCTCACACTTATTATAATGGCTACTATAAAAGATGAAAGATAATTGTTAGTGAGGATGTGGGGAAAAACAAACCCTTGTACATTGTTGGTGGGAGTGCAAATTAGTTTAGCCACTATGGAGAACCGTAGAACTACCATATTATCCATCAGTCCTACTTCTGGGTATATATCCAAATGATTTGAAATCAGTATGTCAAGGAGATATCTATGCCCCCATGTTAATTGCAGCATTATTCACAATAGCCAAAATATGGAATCAACCTATGTACCTATTAACAGATGAATGGATAAGGAAAATGTGCTATATATAAACAATGCGATACTGTTCAGCCTTTTAAAAGAAGGAATTTTTTTCATTTGCAACAATATGGATGAACCTGGAGGACATTATACTAAGTGAAATGTGACATAACCCAGGCACAGAAAGACAAACACTACATGATCTCACTTATATGTGGAATCTAAAATAATCAAACTCATAGAAGCAGAGAAAAGAATGGTGATTTCCAGAACCTGGGGTCCAGGGGCAATGAGGAGATGTTGGTCAAAGGGTACAAGGTTTTAGTTAGTCAGGAGGAATAAGTTTTTTGAGATTGATTGAACAACATGATGACTATAGCTAATAGTGAATTGCAAATTTCAAAATTGTTGAGAGTAAATTTCAAACGTTTTCACCACAAAAATGTATTTTGTTAATTACTACAAGGAATAGTATTTAAAGATGCTGCATCAAATCACAACTTGGTAAGAAAAAAATATGCTGCAGAATGCAAAAGAATTTTATAATTTATTTTTGAAGGATAGTAAATATAAATAATCTGGTGCCCAAGTGCTGTTTGTTAAATTGCATCTAGACATCTCAATCTTATAACACCCATTCTCTGTTGGTGTTTGCTTCATTTGTTAATGACCAGTAAGAAACACATGAATACTTCCTAGGTGATAAAGCTTTTTATTACATATGATAATTAATTATATAACATTCAGATTAATAATTGAATTTAATATTTGCATTGGAACAAAATTGATACCTTTTAAGACTTAGTTTTATTAGAATAAAATAGAATTCAATAATAATTTGAGTCTCTAATAATATTATTAATACTAGTACTAGTGATTATGATATTGATAGCTAAAATTTATGGAGTGGAACCTGTACAACACTGCTCTCACAGAGAAGGATTGAAAGTGCTGAATAGATATTCATTTTTGGGTCAACAGTTTAAGACAGAGCACTGGGAATCAACAGAAAGGAAGCAGGAGAGAAGTGAAAAAGAGAGAAGTGAGATGACCTGCTCAGCAGAATCAGAGGTACTTGGAGAAGGTGCCCACAGGTGGGGAAGGGACAGTGAGGAGAACTCTAGGCTCCACCCTTCCCCTGAGGACACTGCAAAATGGAGTGGCAGGAAGGCCTCTTCACAACAGCAAGCCTCCAGACTGATACAGAGACCTGACTGGAGGCTGTATAACTGCATTGCTCCAGAGAGAAGACACAGTTGGTTTGTGAGCCCTGGGCTCTGAGGCTGGTGCCATCGTGAAATTTCAGCCTCAGAGTGCTAATTCTACCTAGAGGTCAGATCTATAACTGCTACCTCTCCCAGCCCCTGTTGGGTGAGGAGAAGCAGGGAGTCATGGCACTCATGTGCACCCTGTGGGTAGTGATATTCACCCCCACCACTGCCACCATTGGGGTACCTGGACAGAGCAGGAGACCACAGACCCAACACTCACTGCTGTGGCCTGGGTGATCCCACTCAACCACACCTCCCATGGTACCGTGACAGAGCACACACTCATAGCCCTCAGCACCCACTGCCAAATGTCTGAGCAACTAGAGCATGAACACAGACATCTTGGAGGTCCTGAGCAGGGTAAAAGCCAGCATAAGCACCACCTGTAGACCTGGATGAACCACTGTCCTATGCAGGTGCCATGCCCCATGGGCCCATGCTATCCTTCATAGGTTCTTCACCCTGCAGGCTCACTCTGCCCTGTGGCCCACTGCACCTCATGTGACCCATCTTGCCCACATCTCAAGCACCACAGCTGCCCAGGCCCGTGCACATGCCCCATCCCATGGACCATCCCTGACTAGCATGTGCACCTTGCACCATAGGCCCACTCTGCCACAGCGCCAAGTGGCAACAGCAGGAAAATGGGGGAGATGCAGCAGATCAGCAGTGTTAAAGGCTCATAGTGCACCTGTCCCTCTCTTTCCTGGTCAAGCTTCCAAAGTAGTACTCAAACACACCATCCAGTGGCCCATCCATATCTTCACTGAGCAACAAACATCCCAGTAAAAGAGAACGAGTGTATCGTATCTGCTATTTGTTTTGAGCTGAGAGAAGAGGCCCCAGATGAGAAGGAATGAGCTTAAGAACTCTGGCAACATGAAAAAAAAAAAAAAAAACAGTCTCTCTCAACACCCCCAAAGGATCACAATAGCTCTTTCAATAAAGAACTTGAAACAAAAGGAAATTGTTGAAATGACAGATATGAAATTAAGATTATGGATGGCAAGTAACATGAATGAGATTGAGGATAAGGCAGAAAAACAACAAAAAGCAACCCAAAATATCACTCAGGACATGAACTAAAAATTCACTAAAGAGAGATAACATAAGAAAAGAAAACCTTCCTGTTATCACCAGAGATTTAGATATCCAGATTCAAGATTATCATCAAACACCTGGAAAATTTATAGCAAATAGGAAATCACCAGGATGGATAGTCATCAGCGTGGCCAAGGTTAAAGTGAAGGAGAAAATGCTACAAGGTACCAGACAAAATCAACAAGTTACTTACAAAGGAATACCCATCAGACTAACAGCAGACCTCTCAGCAGAAACCTTACAAGACAGAAGGGGCTGGGGTCCCATTTTTAGGCTTCTTAAACAGAATAACTGTCATCCAAGAATTTTGCATCCTTCAAAACTAAGTTGCATCAATGAAGGAGAAATAAAGTCTTTAGCAGACAACTGAACTCTAAAGGAATTTGTCACCACTAGACCTGCCCCTCAGGAAATGCCTAAAAGTTTTCCATACATGGAACAAAACGATTGATACCCACCAGTGTAAAAACACTTGAAAGTTAAAGCTCACAACCTTTACAAAATAGTGACACAAGGGGGAAAACAAAGCAAATAGGTAATAATCAACATGATGACTAGTACACTATTTCATGTATCAATACTAACATTGAACATGAACAATCTTAATCCTCCACTTAAAAGACATAGACTGGCTGATTGAATGAAAAAAACACAAACAAGTATATGCTGTCTACAAGAAACCCATAAAACTCACAAAGATTCTCATAGACTCAAGGTAAAGGGATAGAAAAAATAGTACTCCATGTAAATGGAAACCAAAAGTAATCATGAGTAGCTATTCTCACATCAGATAAAATAGACTTTAAACAAACAATTGTATAAAAAAGACAAAGATGATCACTATATAATGATAAAGGGAGCAATTCAGCAAGAAGTCATACAATCCTAAATATATATACACCTAACACGGGAGCTCCCAGATTCATAAAACAAATTCTACTAGATCTAAATGAAGAAAGAAACAGCAGTATTACTGTAGCCAGAGATGTCAACACTCCACTGACAGAACTGAACAGATCATCAAGGTAGAAGATAAACAAAGAAATTCTGGATTTGAATGGGACTCTAGAACAAAAGGACCTAACAGACATTTATAGAACTTTCTACACAAAAACAGTAGAATATATGTTCTTGTCATAAGTACATGGGATATTTTCCATGATAGATAATATGCCAGCTCACAAAACAAGTCTCAGAACATCCAGAATAATAAAAATCATTCCATATGTTTTCTAAGATCACAGTGGAATGAAACTAGAAATCAATTACGAGAGGAATTCTCAAATGTACACAAAGTCATGGAAATTGAACAACCTGCTGCCGAACGATCCTTGGGTCAATGATGAAGCTAAGATGGAACTCAAAAGATTTGTTGAACTGAATGACAAACATGACACAAGCGTCCAAAATCTATGGGATATTGCAAAAGCAGTGTTAAATGGGAAGTTTATAGCTTTAAAATGCGTATATCGAAAGGATAGGAAGATCACAAATTAACAACCTAATGTCACACCTCAGGGGACTAGAAAAATAAGAACAAACCAAACCCAAAGCCAGCAGAAGAAAGGAAATAAAAAAGGTCAGAGCAGAACTAAATGAAAAGGAAATCAGAAAGCAATATAAAGGATTAATAAAACAAAAAGTTTGTTCTTTGAAAAGATAGAGAAAATCAATGAACAAGCAATAGAAGAGAAAGGACTCAGATAAGCTCAATTAGAAATGAAAAAGAGGCATAACAACTGACACCACAAAAATACAAAATATTATCTGTGACTAGTATGAAAACCTCTATGTAAACAAACTAGAAAATCTAGAGGAAATGGATACATTTTTGGAAACATATGATCTGCCAAGTTACAATCAGAAAGAAATACAAACCCTGAACAGACCACTAATGAGCAGCAAGATTGAAACAGTAATTAAAAATCTCCCAACAACAAAAAACCCCAGACCAGATGAATTCACAGCCACATTCTACCAGATCTACAAAGAATCGGCACCTATTCTACTGAAATTGCCCTATAATATCGAGAAGTAGAGAATGCTCCCTACCTTATTCTGTGAAGCCAGTATCACCCCTATACCAAAGCCAGAAAAGGAAGCCAAAAAAAAAAAAAAAGAAGGAAAACTACACACCAATATTCCCCATGAATATACATGCAAAAATCCTCAAGAAAATACTAGAAATCAAATTCAACAGCACATAAAACACATAATTCACCATGATCAAGAGAGTTCCACCCCAGGGATGCAAAGATGGTTCAACATATGCAAATCAATAAATGTGATTCATCACAGAAAAAGAATTAAAAACAAAAACCAAATGATCATTTCAATAGGTGCAGAAAAAGCACTTGATAAAAATCCAGCATGACTTCGTGATAAAAATCCTCAACAAAGAATAGAAAGAACATATCTCAAAATAATATAAGCCATATATTACAAACCTATAGCCAACATCACACTGAATGGGGAAAAGTTGAAAACATTCACCCTAAGGACCAGAAGAAACAAGGAGGCCCACTGGAACCACTTCCAGTTAACATACTACTGGAAGTCCTTGCCAGAGCAATCAAGCAAAAGAAAGAAATAAAGGGCAACCAAATCAGGAAAGAGGAGGTCAAACTATCCCTGTTTGCTTATGATATAATCTTGTATCTAGAAAACCCTAGGGACTCCACCAAAAGACTTCTAGAATTGATAAATAAATTCAGCAAAGTCTCAGGTTACAAAATTAACGTACACAAATCTGTAGCATTTCTGTATGCTAGTAACAGTCAAGCTGAGAGTCAAATCAAGGACTCAATACCAATTACAATAGCTACAAAGAAAATAAAATGACGAAGAATATATTCAACCAAAGAGGTACAAGATCTCTACAAGGAGAACTATGAAACATTGATGAAAGAATTCACAGATGACACAAACAAATGGAAAAACATCTCACGCTCATGGATTAGTAGAATCAACATCATTAAAATGTCCATACTGCCCAAAGTGATTTACAGATTCAACATAATCCCCATCAAAATACCAATGTCATATTTCATAGATCTAGAAAAAATAATCCTAAGTTTCATTTGGAACGCAAAATGAGCCCAAATTGCCAATTAAATCTTAATCAAAATGAGCAAATCTAGAATTATCACACTACCAGATTTCAAATTATACTATAAAGCTATAGTAACCAAAATAGTATGGGATTGGTATAAAAGTAGAGACATAGACCAATGAAACAGAACAGAGAATGCAGATATAAAACCATCTACCTACAACCAACTGATCTTTGACACAGTAGACAATAACACAAACTGGGGAAAGGAAGCCCTTATTCAATAAATGGCACTTGGACAACTGGATAGCCACATGCAGAATTATGAAATAGGACCCCTATCTCTCACCATATACAAAAATTAATTCAAGATGGACAAAAGACTTAAATGTAAGGCATGAAACCTTAACAATTCTAGAAGAGAATGTAGGAAAAATTCTTCTAGACATCAGCATATGCAAAGAATTTATGACTAAGACCCAAAAGGGGAATTACAGTAACAACAAAAATGTATAAATTGGAGTTAAATTAAGAAGCTTCTGCACAGCAAAGGCTATCATCAACAGTGAAAATTGACAACCTAGAGAGTGGGAGAAAATATTTGCAAATTATATATCCAATAAAGGTCTAATATCCAGAATCTACAAAGAACTCAAACAAATCAGCAAGAAAATACAAACCATCCCATTAAAAAGTGGGCAAAAGACATGAACAGAAGTTTTTCAAAAGAAGATAGAAAAATGGCCAACAAACATATGAAAAAATCATAAACACCACTAATCATCAGGGAAATGCAAATTAAACCACAATGAAATATTATCTTACCCATGTTAGAATGGCTTTTATTAAAGAGTCCAAAAACAATAGGTGCTGGTGCAGATGCAGAGAGAAAGGAATGCTCATACACTGTTGGTGGGACTGCAAATTAGTATTTAATATAGCCTCTATGAAAAACAGTATAGAGATTCCTCAAGAAATAAATATAGACTTCTCATTTGACTCAACAATCCCACTATTGGTATCTACCGAAAGGAATATAAGTCATTATATGAAAAAGATACCTTCAACCAAATATTTATCACAGCGCAATTTACAATTGCAAGGATACAGTACCAATCCAAGTGCCTATCAACTGATTAATAGACTAGGAAAATGTGGTATATATACATACACCATGGAGTACTATGCAGCCATACAAAAGGAATGAAATAATGCAATGGTCCTCAACCTTTTTGGCACCAGGGACTAGTTTCATGGAAGACAATTTTTCCATAGACTGGAGGGTTGGGGAGGGGGCGGGAGAGGAGGCAGAGCTCAGGCGGTGATGTGAGCAATGAGGAGTGGCTGCAAATATACTCCCTGGCCACTCACCTCCTGCTGTGCACCACCTGACTCTCCCCGCCCCCACCAACTTCCTAAGTTTCATGGAAGATAATTTTCCCAGGGGTTTTGGACCACAAAAATAATGTCTTACAGAAACTTGGATGGAACTGGAGACCATTATACTAAGTGAAGTATCTTAGCAATGGAAAAACAAGTATGATGTGTTAAACGAGGGATATATATGGTCATAAAGAGCTATAATGGACATTGAAAACTAAGAAGGGTGGAGTGTGTGAGGGGGGTGAGAGAGAAAAATCTACCTATCGGGTACAGTGTACACCATTCTGGTTATAGGTACACTGAAAGCCCTGACTTCAGCATCATACAATTCATCCATGTAACAATAAACACTTGTACTCCCTACAAAAAATTGTGGAGTGCCTGTTATAGTAAAAGACATCATGGTAAATGCTACATATGCATGATCGTATTTATTCTTCACTGCAACGTTATGAGGCAGGTACCATTACCTATCTTCATTTTTCAAAGGAGGAAACTGAAGTTAAATATTTCATGCAATATATAACTCCCAAGCAGGACTTGACTCCATGCTGTCTGCGTCCACAAACTAAATGCTAGCTAGTATACCATACTAGCATACTGTGTCCTATGAGCAAGCACTGGGCTGGGCTAAGTTGTGAAGGGACACTGAGATGACACTGCATGTCTCTCCAAAAACTCTGAATTTGATACTTTTTTTTTTTGAGAGATTCTAGCATGTGTTTCTGACTCAAAGAAGAATGGAATAATTGTCAGAAGTGATTCTCTTTTGTGCCCCTAACTGTTCTCTTAGGACAAAAATGACTATTAAAAAAATAAAAACAGTTTAACACATTATTTCTGAGTAGAGAATATAGGAAGACTTGTAAAGGGAGTTAGCTTTGAGCTAGATTTTCAAAAATGGAATGGACACCCACAGAGGAATATGAGGGCAAAAATGACAGAGAGAGGGAACAATTAGAAATAAGACATGGAAATGAGAATACAGAACAAATTCAGGAAATTTATTAACTTCTTCAACAGATACCTATACCGAGGATGTACCATATACCAGACATTGTTCTAGGACTGGAGGACAGAGTTGTAAACAAAATCTCCAAAGACCTGCCCTCATGGAGCTTGTACGTATGAATAAGAGGAGACACTCACCAAAATAATATATACATACATATATATTATACACACATACAAACAATGAAACATCCAGCATCAATAAATAATGTACATATAATTAAAGTGTTGGTAAAGTATTGAGATAAAGATGGAGGGGTGCTATTTAGATTAGGTGGATACAGAAAGTCTCTCTGAAGAAAATAATCTAATTAGGCTACAATTTTTCCTCCTATTGCATCTGGTGAACCATTGCTTCGTGTGGTTGGTCTTGGGAATGATGAGGCATACAGGACATAAGATGGATGGATGTCCTTGCTGGTTCTCTAAATGAGGTGTATGTTGTGGGGATTGGTGCTGGTGGAGCCCATGCAGTGCCTTTAAGGAGTTACCTTTCTTCTGGCCATGTGGGCCAAGTGCATAAGAGCACAATCATGAAAAGGTTAAGAAAATGATTAAAAACTTCCAAAATACGCATGTATTTTAAAAATATCTGTTTCCTTCTTCAAACTATTTTAAAAATGCTTTTATAGACCTGGTACTTCTAATTACAGAATGATATATTGCACCCACGCATTGTGTATTCAGAGTTGTTTCAGTGCACCTTAAAAGAATGCAAAATTATATCAGATACTAAATGCCTGAAGCATGAAGTTCTTTGGATTCCTATTCTTAATTATTGTGCTGAATTTCATATTTGGATCTGGATTTCATATGAATAAATTATTTTCCAAATACATAATTTAAGAAAATTAATATTCAGTCTTATTTTAATACAGACTAGAATCTAAGCCAAATTCATCTGTGAATAAGAATGTTAGGTAGTAATGCCATTTAAAACCCCAAAAGCTTGTAGTCAGCCAACATGTAAGTTGCTCTGTTGTGTACAGTTATTTATGATCAGTCCTCCCCAAAGACAATTACTGTGTTCTTTGGTGCTGTGGTTCTTGGCATTACAGGCAACCCTAATGCTTTCTGATTTCGTTTTGTTCTTGACCTTTAGTCTCATGGAACTGATAGATCACAAATTACCTTTAGAACCTGACAAAGTCATACCCTTTAGACATTTCCCATGGAAGCTACTGCACTTGTACAGAATAGTATCCTGCCTCTCTGCCCTATCCAATTCTGTTCATGACTGGCACAAATTATATATTCTCTAACTTCTAGTCTTTGCTCAGTTCCTTTTTTTTTTTACACTGGATTATAATCTTTTCAAGAATAGAGGATACTTCGTTTTTTAACCTCATAGCATCTACCCAAATAATTTTGTTTCCAGTGAATGCCGAATTAGTAGGTAAGTGATCTGTTTCCTGGCCAAAGTCCACATAATTTGGATAGAGAATAAGTGAGTGGTGAAAGATTAAGCCCATTTAGGGCACACTGAAGAGGGTGTTATATACCAACTTAATATGCAGTATTGAATCAAAGCTTTTGATGTTATTGTTTTTTAACTCATAAATGACTTGATCAAAGTGGGATTTTCAGGAGATTAATCTGAAACAAATTATAAGAAAAAGAGATGAAATGTTAAATTACATTTTTTGCCTGCAGGTTATGCAAATAGATACAAAAAGAATTTTCAAACACAGACTTAAAAGATTATAATTTAGGGTTTAGATAGTTTAGTGTCTCACTAATGATAAAGGGGTCACTTCTGCAACATGATATAATAATAGTCTGAAATGTGTATGCACTTAATAATAGAGCTTCAAATTGCGTGAAAGAAAAATTGACAGAACTGAAAAGAGAAGTAAATTAACATTTACACTTGAAGACTTCCACATTCCTTTCTCATTAATAAAATAATAATAAAATCAGTAAAGCTATAGAACACTAGGACAATGCCATCAACCAGCTTGACACAATGCATTTATAGAACACCCCAAACAACAACAGAAGAATATACCTTCTTTTCTACTCCGTATGAAATAGTCCAATAAAATACACCATAATCTGGGCTATAAATCAAACTATAGTAACTTTATAAGGAAACAGAAAGAAGTATGCTCTTTGATCATAATGGAATTAAACTGGAAATCAGTAAAAGAAAATATTAGGAAATGTCTAGATATTTTCAAATTAAAAACATGCTTTTATTAATAAATAACCCATGGATCAAATAAGAAATTATAGGGGAAATTTGAAAATATTTTGAACATAAGGAAAATGAAAATACAACATATCAAAATTTGCAGGATGCTACTAAAGCAGTGCTCAGAGAGAAGTTTATAGCATATTATTGAATGTTTATATTAGAAAACTGTTCAAGTCAATTATATAAGATTCCACCTCAAGGAAATTGGAAACAAAGAGAAAATTAAACTCAAAACTATCATAAAGGTAAGAGTAGAAATCAGTGACATTGAGAATAGAAAAATCAACACAGGAAATCAAGGAAACCAAATCTGGTTCTTGGAAGAAAAATCAATAATATCAATAAAGCTTTAAGCAGACTAACCAAAAAAGAGGTAACAAAAATTTTAAATATTGGGAATGAAAAATCAAATATCACTACACACCCTACGAATGTTAAAAGAAAAATAAGAAATGCCACAAATAATTCTTTGTCCATAAATATAATTTAGATAAAGTGGGCAAATTTCTAAAAAGAGAAACTGCTAAAGCTCTCTCTCAAAAAAATGAATAACCCTAATAGATCAATATCTATTACAAAATTGAATGTGAAATTAACAACCTTCTAACAAATGAAACTTCTGTCGCATATGATATCATTGGCAAATTCTACCAAACATTTAAAGAATAAAAATTACTAATGCTACACAAGCTCTTTCCAACTAATTTCATTAGTAAAGAATTACTCTGATACCAAAACTAAATGAAAGCACTGCAAGAAAAGAAAACCAGAGACCAATATTTTTCTAGTACCTAGATATAAACATCATCATCAAAATGTTAGTAAATAAATCAAATCCAGCCACATAGAAAATGGAGAAAACCTTATGCCCAAGTGAGTTTTATTCTGGTGATACAAGAGTGGTTCAACATTCAATAATTAATCAATGTGATCCACCACATTAACACACCAAAGAAAGAAAATTCTGTAATCATCTCAACAGATGCAGAAAAAACATTTCACAAAATTCAAATACCATTCATTTTTATTTTCAGCTTTATTGAGGTATAATTGACAAATAAAAGTTGTATATATTCAAGGTATACAACGTTATGTTTTGATATATATATAGTGAAATGATTACCATAATCAAGGTTATTCACATATCCATCACCTCACATAGTCACCTTTGTGTGGGTGGGAGTGAGAATACTTAAGATCTACTCTCTTCGCAAATTTCAAGTACATAATATGGTTAAATATAGTAACTAGGCTTTATTAGTCTCCAGAACTTATTCATCTTATAACTCACAAGTTTTTACAATTTGACCATCTCCCCATTTACCCCCACACTCTGACCCCTGGTAAACACCCTTCTACTTTCTGTTTCTATGTATCCAACTTTTTCAGATTCCACGTGTAAGTGAGATTGTGTAGTATTTGTCTTTCTGCTCTGGAATATTTAACCTAGCATAATATCCTCCAGGTTTATCCATGTTGTCACAAATGACAGGATTTCCTTCCTTTTAAAGGCTGAATAGTATTCCACTGTATATATATATATATATACCATATTTTCTTTATTCATTCCTCCATTGACAGACACTTAGGTTGATTCCATATCTTGGCTATTGTAAATAATGCTGTAATGAACATAGGAGTGCAAATATCTCTCTGAGATACTGATATCAATGTTTTTAGATATATACCTTGAAGTAGCATTACTGGATCTTACAGTAGTTCTATTTTAAAATTTGAGGAAACTCTATACTATTTTCCAAAATGGTTGTAAGCATTTACACCCCTACCAATAGTGTGTAAGAGCTCCCTTTTCTCCACATCCTCACCAACACTTGTTATCTTTTGACTTTTTTGATAATAACCATTTTAACATGTATGAGGTGATAGTTCACTGTAGTTTTGATTTGCATTTTTCTGATGAATAGTGAGGTTGAGCACCTTTTCATGTACTTGTTGGCCATTCGTATGTCTTCTTTGAAAATGTGTTTGTTCAAATCTCTCGCCCATTTTTAATTGGGTTATTTGTTGGCCATTATTAAGTTGTAGGAGTTCCTCATATATTTTCCATATTAACCTCTTATCAGATATATGGTTTGCAAGTATTTTCTCCCATTCTTTGGGTTGCCTTTTCATTTGTTGATAGTTTCCTTTGCTGTGTAGAAATTTTAGGTCCCCAGAACTTATTTATCTTATAACTGCAAGTTTGTACATTAGGTCTCTGGAATTTTTCATTTTATAAATATGTTTTTGAGGTTCTTCAAATATTAAAAATAGAAATACCATATGATTCAACAATAAAATGAAAACTATAGTCCCATTTGTTTATTATTGCTTTCATTGTTTTTGATTTTGTTTTTTATATCCTAAAAACCATTGTCAAGAGCAATGTCATGGAGCTTCTCCTCTATTTTTCTTGTCTAAAAGTTTTATATTTTAATGTCTTATTTTAAAAACTTTAGCTGATTTTTGTGTGTGGTACAAGATTTAGTGCAAGATAAGGATCCAATTTTATTTTTTTGTATGTGGATACCCAGTTTTAATAATACCATTTGTTGAAGAGATTATCTTTTCCCCATTTTGTAATCTTAGCACCCTTGTCAAAGATCAATTGACCACATATGCATGGGTTTATTTCTCGGCTTTATATTCTTTTCCCTTGATCTCTATGTTTGCTTTTATGTTAGTACCATACTGCTTTGTTTATTACAGTCTTGTATTATGATTTAAAATCAGGAAGTGTTTATGCCTCCAGGGATTTTATTTTTTCTTGCTTTAGCCATTCAGAATCTATAATAGTTCCATACAAAATTATTAATTTTTTCTGTTGCTGTGAAAAATGCCATTGGAATTTTGATAGGGATTGCATTGAATCTGTACATTGCTTTGGGTAGAGTGAACACTTTAACAATATTAATTCTTCCAATCCATTAACATGGGATATCATTACATTTACTTGTATCATTTTCAATTTCTTTCACCAATGTTTTATAGTTTTCACTGTACAACTCATTTACCTCCTTGGTTAAATTTATTTCTAAATATTCAATTATTTCTATGCTATTTTAAATTAAATTATTTTCTTAATTTCCTTTTGGGATAGTTCATTCTTAGTGAATAGATATGTAACTGATTTTTGTATGTCAATTTTGTATCCTGCAACTTTACTGAATTTATTAGTTCTAACAATTTTTTTCATGGCAGCTTTAGGATTTTTATAAGATCATGTCATCTGCAAACAGAGACAATTTTACTTTTTCCTTTCTTATTTTATTTCTTTTTCTTTACTAATTGCTCCAGCCAGCACTATGTTAAATAAAAATGGTAAGAGTGGGTATCTTTGTCTTGTTCCTGCTTAGAGGAAAACCTGTCAACTTTTCACCATTGAGTATGGGATTATAATGTACAGCCCTTATTGCATTGAGCTATAGTCCTCCTATATCTAATTTTTGAGAGCTTTTTATCATGAGAAGATGTTAAATTTTCTTCACCAAATTAGTAATATAAGGAAACTTCCTTAACCTGATAAAAGACATCTAATAAATATGGACAACTAACATATATAATGGTGAAAGACTGATTACTTTCTCCCTAAGATCAGAAACAAGGAAAGGATGCCTATTTTCACCACCCACAGTCATCATAATATAACACCCATATTCAGTGTTGTACCTAGTAAGTGCAATAAGGCAAGCAAAGAGACTGAAAGACATACATTTTGGAAAAATAGAATGATTTCTATACACAGATGACATGTCTATGTAGAAAATCTCAAAGAATACTCCAAAATGCTATTATACCTGATTAGACAGTTTAGCAAGTATGTAAGATACAAATTTGTTATACAAAAAAAAAATTTATTTATATACTTCCAATGAATAATTAAAAATTTAAATTTGGAAAACAATACCATTTATGATATGTATAAATATGTATGTATAAATCTTGAAACTTTTGCAGGATTTGTATATGGAAAACTAAAAACACTGATGGAAAAAAATCAAAGAAAGCCTAAATTAATGGAGAGACATAACATGTTCATGGATTAGAAGATTCAATATTGTTAGGATTTCAAATCTCCCCAAAGTCATGTATAGACTAAATGCAATTCCAATCCAAATCCCAGTAGGATTTTTTGGAGAAAATGGCAAGCTCATTCTAAAAGTTATTTTAAAAAAAGGACCTTGAGTAGGCACAACAATTTTGAAACGAATAACAAAAATTTGAAGGGCTCAAACCACCTGATTTCAAAACTTACTATGAAGCTACACAAATCAAGATATTGTAGTATTGGAAAAATGATATATAGAGAGAGATATAGAGGTAAAGATAGATATATAGGTCAGTGAAATGGAACACAGAGTCCAGAAATAGATTCACACAAATATACTTAACTATTCTTTTACAAAGCTTCAAAAGCAATACAACAGAGAAAGGATAGTCTTTTTATCAAGTGGTGCTGGAACAGTTGATACATATCTGAAAAAAATGAAACTCAGTATTCATACTCTGAGCCATACAAAAATTAACCCCAAATTACTCATAGAACAAAATGTAAAACCTGAAACTATAAATGTTTTAGAAGAAAATATGGGAGAATATTTTGTGGCATTTGATTAAGCAAAGATTTATTATATTCCCACACCAAAACACAGTACCGAAAAAGAAAATTGGTAAACTTGATTTCATGAAAATTAAGACTTCTATTTTTCAAAGGACATTCTTAAGAGAATCAAAAGATGAGCCACAGACTGAAATTGTGAGATGCAGATTTTCAGATCACATATCTGACAAAGGTCTTGTAGCCAGAATATATTAAGAACACTTGAAACTCAATAATGAGAAAATAAAAATTTTTAATGGGTGAAATATTTGAGAAAACACTTCAACAAATACAGGAAAAGATGTTCAATGCCATTAGTCATTAGGGAAAAACAAATTAAAACCACAATGAGATACCACTACATTCATGCTAGAACAATTTAAAAATAAGAAAAAATTATGAAAACAGTGAGTGCCAGCAAAGATTGGAGCAACTGGAACTCTCCTACACTGCTGGTGGGAATATAAAATTGTATCAGCCACTTTTTAAAAAATAGTTTGCCAGTTTCTTAAAAAGTTAGAGATGCACTTACTATAAGACTTAAGAATCTCACTCCAAGGTATTCACCCAGGTAAAATGAAAGCCTATTTTCATACATAGCCTGCATATACAATTTTATAGTGGTTTTATTCGTAACCACAAAAAACTGGAAAGAAACCAAATATCCTTCATCTGGTGACTGGATAAACAGATTGTTCATTACTCAATAATGAAAAGGAAGGAAATAAGGATATATCTAAAAATAATAATGAATCTCTAAATAATTTCGTTAAGTGTAGAAAGTAATAAACAAAAGCATATATTCGCAATGTTTACATTTTCTTGACATTATAGAACAGGCATACTATAGGAGATAATCAGATCAGTATTTTCCTGAGGCTGGTGGTGGTCATTGGGATTAACAGCAAAAGGACATAAGGAAAACTTATAGGATAATAGAAATGCCCTAAAATAGAGTTTTGGTGATTGCTTCAGAACTGTAAATTTACTGAAAAATGTTAATTATATACTTACCATAGGTTACTTTTATGGCACATAAATATATCTCAATAAAACTCTTTAAAAAGGCAAGATAAGAGGAGATATCTGTGTGCTCTCTCTCATGTGTGTTACATCACATATAAATATATGAATCACAAAAACTCATAGCCAAATTCTTCCTATAAATCAATGCAAAATATAGACAATCAAATAGAAAATGGGCAAAAGAGTTGAACAGGCAACTCAAAAAAGAGGATACTAAATGGTCAATAAAGTACATGAACAAATGAAAAAACACGTGAAAAAATGCTCAACATGATTAGTCATGAGAGAAATGGAAACAAAACCACAATGAGATATCACTATACATATACCAGAATGGCTCAAATTTTAAAAAATGACAACACAAAGTGTTGAGAAAGATGTGGAGTAAATTCAAGTGCCATACACTGCTACTAATAGTATAAATGCAAATAGTATAACCACATTGGAAAATTCTTTGGTGGTATCTACCAACACTGAACGTACTCATATCCTATGATGCAACAATTTCACTACAATATATATTTTTAATATATATGTATACATATGTTTACCAAATACATGCAACAAATGCTCATATGAGCACTATTTGTAGTAGCAATAAACTAGAATTGATCCGATTGTTCAGAAATAATGGAACGGCTAATTAAGTTTATATGAATAAAACAGCAAACTACACAATGAAAATTAATGAACTATTAAAGGCAACATCCTAGATGAATCTCACAGACATAAATTTAGTGGAAAGAAATTAAACAGTAAGGAAAATATACTGTGTTACTCCATTTAAATAAAATTCAAAACCATATAAAACTAATCAAAAAGAAGTTAGGATAGAAGCTAACTTTGGGGTAGAATGGGGTATTGACTGGGATGAGACAGTAGGGGAACTTCTTAGAGTATACCTAGTATTCTATTTTTTTGTCGTAGTACCAGATATAGAAGAATTTTGCTGTTCTAAAAACCATCAAGCTGTACCATTACAATATGTATTATTTTTGTATGTATGTCATTTTTTCAATTAACCAATTTTACTTTAATAATAGCTTAACAATTAAAACAATTATTTCTATCATTTTTGCTCTCCAAATAGCCCAATTTAATCATAAATATTTATAGTAATTGGACACAAATATTCTAAGCATTCTTCCAATGCTTAAGGTAATAATTTATGTGGACGTTTACAACATCAAAACATAAGATTTTCACAAATTATTTCATCCCATTTCACTTTTGAGTACATTCAGCTTTTTAGTTGAAGTTTTTTAGTTTATTTCAACAAAGCAAGCTCCAAAGTCATCAAGAGCCTGTCCCTGATCCTCCACTTGACATTACATAATAGCAACACTAAGTACTGTGACTGATCATGAACAAATTCTTAGAATTGGCAGCAATAATGCCTGGGCTGGAGTGCAATTTACAATCTTGGAATTCTTTCTCGGATGTCCTCCAACTCCCTTTTGCTTTCTCTGGCACAAATTTACTCCTCAAAATGGAAGGAAGGATCTCATACAATAGTGTGCTTTACTCTCAGATCAAAACAAAAACATCTGTTAGATTCCCCATCCATGCTCACTCAGAAAATCTGCCTCTGGCTGACCTTTGCATGTGTATCTTGCTGGCTGCAGTGGCAATATTCTGTCTTTGTATCTATTCTCTTTATCTACCTAACCAGAAGCAGCTCTGAAGGCAATCTATCTCACATGGACTCAACAAGGTAGGAGCACATGGGAGCTTCTGAGGGATTTCTTTTTGCTAAGTTATTTGGTGGAATTAGAAAGGTTGCATGGTTAATGACAAGGGCAGATTGGGGAACATGACTGGTAAATTATAAATTGCTTCATTTATTACTACCTCTTTCTATCTCTGATGTTAGATGATCTTTGATTAACAAGCATTCATTGAATGCTTATGTTAACATATACTGATGTTTGTCCTAGGTGCTGAGGCACTGTTCTATGCACTGGGAATACAGCAATAAATGATGCAGACAAAAATCCTTGACAGTATGGAGATTACCTTCCACTGGGTATATAGACAACCAGATGCAGACAATAACAAATGAGTAAATATATTAAAAAGTTAGTATGTCAGATGTGTAATAAGTAGTATGAAGAAAAAAATAGGGAATAATGTTAGGAAGTTCCAAGAGGCCCATTTTAAATAATGGGGCCATGAAACACATTACCGAAAAAGTTACTTTTGAGCAAGAATCCACAGGAAGTGAAGGAGAAAGCCATGGAGCTAACTGAGAATAGGAAGCTATCTCGTGGGAGAGCTTTCCAGTCTGAGAAAGCAGTGAGCACAGAAATCCTTAAGTGGAGCTTTGAGGAAGAGCAAGGAAGACAGTGGGACAGGAAGTAAGATGAATTAGTTTCTAGGGCTGTTGTAACAAAGCATCACAAACTGGGTGGCTTGAAGCAACAGAAGTGTACTCTTTCAGGGTTCTGGGGGCCAGAAATCTAAAATCAAGGTGTTGGCAGGGCCATGTTCCTTGCAGAGGGTTTGGGGGAAGGATTTGTTTTTGCCTCTCCAAGCTTCTGGTAACTTCCAGCATTCCTTGCTTTGTCTTCTGCTTCTGTCTTTCCATCTCCACCTATCTACCATATGCCTCTCTTTGCCTCCCCTAATCATAGGAACCCTGTGATTAAATTGGGCCCATCTGAATAATCCAGATAAATTCCTTCTCTCAAAATCCTTAAGTTAACCAAATATTTTTCCATATAATGCACCATTCACAGGTTTCAGGAATTTCGCATGGTTCTTTCTAGAAGGGCCATTTTTTTCAGCCGATCACAGAAGGGAAAGGGTGAACAAGTATCAGATGAGCTCAGAGATACAGTCAGCTATCAGGCCATGGAAGGACTGTAGACTACTGCAAGGCCATGGGTGATTTTTCTGAATAAAATGGGAAGTTCAGTGACACTATCCAACTTATTCTACATTTTGTATTGCCTAGGCAAACACTTTCAATGTAATATCTGCCTAGTCATGATAAGGGAAATTTTGATCCTTTCTTGGCTGTTTAGTGGATCTCACTGACCTACTTCATCATGAAGAGAAGACTGTCCATCACTCACACTGCAGCCTTAGTGATATTTTAAAAACAGTAACCAGCCAAAATCACCTTGACACTAAAGCCAGGAAAGGAGACAACAAAAAAAGAAAACTACAGACCAATATCCCTCATGAATATAGATGCAAAAATCCTCAACAAAATTTTAGCAAATAGAATTCAGCAGCACAT
>NW_012156284.1:7625966-7630484 GCF_000956105.1 Propithecus coquereli
AACAGTAACCAGATTCAGAGACAAAACCTGGCTGTGGTACTGAGCATGCCCAGCAATTGTAAGTTTTCAAGGAAAACTCAAGGGCAGTGCAATTAGTATCAGAAAAGCTAAATGAGTCTAAAAGGAGCCCCAAAATAAAAGGCAAAGGACAAATGGGTACTTCAGAGAATACCCATAATGCAGATAAAATATGATCGCCCCTCCATCTCCACTCCATCTTCACCACCTCTGTCCACATTGATATATCTACACTGAGCCAGGATTTCTGCCTGATCACAAAAATCCTTGCCAGCCAGGTTAAGAAGTTTAGGCTTCACCCCTAAGGACAATGGGAAACCAGTGAAGGGTTTATAACTAAGATTCAATGTGGCCAAGTTTTTCTTTCAGAAACGTCACCAAGGCTGTAGTGTTAGGGATGGATGGGGGAGAAGTGGGAATTAAGAGAAGGGCAAGCAGTGTTGCAGTATACCATGCAAGGGATGAGGAGAACCTGCACTACACAGTAGCAGGTACTGCTGCGGCACAGTGTACCGAGGATGGCAGAAATCTTAACACTCATCATTGTCAATAGCCAACAGTGTTGTAGGACATAGTGTCATATTACAGAATATATATTAAAGAGGAGGGGTCATGTGGATCAACCCATGTCTTCACATGTAAAATCATTGTTCCTGACAAATAGGAACATGGAAACATGGGGACCCATGCATATCAATGTCTCTAAGAAGAAAATCATGCCATATGTACCAGCATGGACTACTGCAGAAAAAGCTGTGTGTAAGTAGGTAGATACATTTCAGGGTATTTTCAAAATCTCTCCCCTTAAACAACTGCTGCTCTTTTTGCTTTGACAATCAAATCCAGATTCAAAAGAACGATTATAACTAACTATAGTGCATCATTTTTCTCTCTGAACAAACCTAGAGGGGGAAAGTGACCATTGAAGAGAATAATAGGCTTGAGATAAGCAGGGCAAATTGAATTCTCCCTAATTCATGGGTGAGAACACTATATTAGCATGTATTAAGTTCCCATTATGTTCTGGGTACTGTCAAGTGCTTTCACACATTATACCATTTAATTCTTACAACAACTCCACAGGTGTGTGTAATCATCCTTATTTCATAAATGAAGACACAGAGGGGCAGATAAGTTAACAGACAAATCCAGCCAATAAGTGGAAGGGCTGAGACTTGAACCCTGGCTGGCATGTTGACTCCATAACACCATTTGGCTCCCCATTTGGGTAAGACTATATGCTTGCTTCCCCAGGAGATATTAATATTTGGCTGCATAATTCACTAGGTGGTTTTTGGTCAGACGCTTGGCCACTAGCCCATCCCTACACCTCAGGGAGCCAATGAAAAACCAGGAAAGGTGTTGAGTGGAGGAGAAAGAAACCAGGCATTCTGTCTTTCAGGGCAGAATTAAGCCATAAGCAGGGAGGCCTGAGAAATGACCTTAAGGCATTGCACTTTTCTTTCACTGAGATTTGGACACTGCATTTTCTCAGAGTGCTGCAATAACTTCAAACGATCACTTTTGCAAATGCAATTTTCAGCATCAAGGAGTCTTAGAGACAAAGTTTTAGAGACAAAGTGTCAAGTTAGTTCTATATAATGACTGTAATGTCTATCAGATGAACGAATCCTGAGGAGTCTCTCATAATGAATACTATGTATTCCATGCTATAATGTTGCAGAGCACTTTCATACTAGATGAAGAGTTTGGAACATAAGTATAAAGCTCTGTAGTTGCTTCAGAAAAAGTAGCATATAGACAGTAGGGTACATAGACAAGAAACGGACATTGTAATAAACAGCTGTGATGTTGCAACATCAAAGGGAATATTTTGTGTGTCAATTAGAATGAAGAAACTGATTCCACTGACAGCAGAGGCTATGCTAAGGCTGGTGGCTTTCAAATGTATAGTATACATCAGACCTCCCACTGCTAATATGCACATTTTTCTCACACAGAATAGAGACAAATTGTTTTTCTGAAAGTTCCTTGGATTACATAGTCAGAATTAAGTTGAAAGTAATGTGGCCTTATCTTGAGAGTGAAGGCATCGGTATTTTTGGCCTGTTCACATGTATCTGAGACAGGATGTAACTGCAAGCCAGTTCAGAAAGCCTAGTCATCACGTTTCTCTTATCTTCTAATGTCATAGAAACAAAAAAGAATTGTATCCTTCCCATCCTCTCAAGTCCTCTTTTCAAATGAAAAGAATACGGAGATGAAAGCGCAGCTTTCTTCCCATTAGTACCAACAACTGCACTTCTCTCTTTTCAAATTTGCCTCTTAAAAATTCTAGTTATAATAAGTGCTTGGGCACCAAGTATTTTCACTGAAGGAAAAGCTATAATTTTTACCAGAAGTGCAACCTTCCAGCTAACTTTAATATAGTATTGGGCAATAATTAGGTGTGATATATCTTCTGTTCACAGGGAGGTTTTTATATATGAACAATTTGAAAATTGTTAGATGGGCAATCTATGGCAAGCTGAACAGGAACATAAGGTTTAAAGGCTCCTACTTTAAATGACAGTAATAACTCAATTTTCTTTATAATACTAGCAAAGCTCCTGTAGAGGTACCAAGCTGTACCCACTCAGCCAGCTCCATGGTGCCAAAGAGGAGGAAAAAGTGCTCTCTTACAGGCCCCCATCTTCTGATCTCACCCTGAATATGGCTCTACTGTCATGGAATGGAAATAGCCTTATTTTCTTGATCTGGAAATTAGGCCCAATTCTTGCCTTACGGGACTCTTTTGAAGATTAGGTAAAAATGAAGATGTGAAGTGTCTAGTGCTCTATAAATAATAGCTGCTATTATTATTATTATTACTATTACTATTATTATTAAGAGGAGAGGGTAAATGTCACAGTACCACCAGCAACAGTATTTGCCTCAGGGATGTTTCTATAATAGCAAAACAGAAAGGACACCATGTCAGAACTACAAAAATACGCCAAAAGATCAAAGACCAATGCTCAGCACACTGATTGAGCAGCTATGGAACTCTGACCTTCGGAAAACAGCATCCTCTGGCACTATTCCACTGTGACAGCACAGGCTCACAAATGTTCCTATATCATTTGAAAATCACCTTATTATAAATGTAAGTTGATAGGCGTGTTCACATAAGCATCTCTTTTATTTTCTGCAGCATACATTAGCAGATCTCTACCCAATTTCTGTTTCTTTAATGGGGAACTTCACCTTCTTTGATGACATTCTTGTTTTGCTACTTGACACGTAAAGGCTTTTACTGAAAGCAAAGTACAATTTACAACAGAGAACATTTCTAAATTACAGGTTGTGTGCAACTCAGGTCGCTATTTTAGAAAGACAAATTTCAGAACCAAAGAGAAATAACAGAAAATAATAGCAGTTGGTGACACAGATGCCAAACAAACTGTAGGTGACATTAGGATCTCCATTTTAATTCTTTTCTTGCATAAATGATCTTTCACACTAAATTTCTATAACGTTGTACTCAGCTTTCATGCTGCAAATCTGCCTAGCATTCCTCAGGGCATACCTCTATAGATTAAAACCAAGACAGACCTGCCTTCTTGCAGGAAGGTGTGCTACCATCCCAGGATATTTCATAGATGAAGCCCACAGAATATTTTACCAAACACCCTGGACAATATTCTCTTCTGCTTATTTGCATGGTGTTCAATGATCATCAGCACAGACCAAGGAAGCATCGGGCTTGGACAAGACACTGAAAGACTTGGCAGCGCAAATGGTGTTTTCTTCCCTCCCTCCTACTGCTGGTTGGGGCCTGAAAAGAGAGGAGCTTTGGTTGGTGAAAGGCTCCTAGGAAAGTCAAGCCTCCTAAAACCTAAATCAGATCACATCACCCCCTGCTTAAAACTGTTCAGTGGCTCCTCATGAACCTGGAATGAGATCCACAGGCCTCAAGAGACTGCCACGGCCCCATTATGACCTGACTGTTGCTGACGTCTTGAAACTCATCTTTCATTTTCCCCCTTTCCCCACTTTGTTTCTGCTCTGATGTCCTTTTTTCTTATTCCTCAAACAAGTTCAAATTCATTTCCACATTAGGACATTTGCACTAGCTGAGCACCCTAGAAGGCTCTTTTCTCAGAGCTTCACACGGCTCCTTATAGCTCAGGTCCAGCTTCGGCATCACCTCCTCAGACACACCTTTCCTGACAAGAAATAAAGTAGCCCTGTCAGACACAATAGCATCCCCTTATTTTCTATCTGCTCAGAATTTATTGCTCTGTGGATATTTGTTTATATGTTGGTCTCCTTCCTCTAGAATGTAAGCTTTGTGAGATCAAGGACTTCACCTGTTTTTTTTTTAAGTTTTTTTTTTTTATTTCAGCATATTATGGGGGTACAGATGTTTAGGTTACATATGTTGCCCTTGCCCCCCCTTCCCTCCTAAGTCCGAGTTTCAAATATGTCCATCCTTCGAGTGGTGCGCATTGCACTCTTTGTGTATGCATATACCCGTCCCCTCCTCCCCCCTCCCCC
>NW_012156284.1:7630869-7735696 GCF_000956105.1 Propithecus coquereli
CTGGATCGAATGGTACTTCTACTTGTATCTCTTTAAGGTATCTCCATATTGCTTTCCACAGAGGTTGCACTAGTTTGCAGTCCCACCAACAGTGCATTGGTGCATACGTTTTTTTTTTTATTTGTTATTCTAGGGTTTTTGTTTGTTTGTTTGTTTTGTTTTGTTTTTAGCACTATATCTCCAGGGGCCCAGAAGAGTGCCTGACAAGCCGAGTGAGTACTCAATAATATTTGTCAGTTGAGGAAATACAGAAAGAGTTTCAGAGCTATAGTTTTAGATACCAGATGGGTGGGGTTCTTAGAATTAGAATGCATTGCAAAGGCATAGGGATTAATATGGTAGTTTCAATTAAATTTGAGGAAAGAGGAGAAAAGATGACCTGATAAACACATGAAACCAAAGACTAAAGGGAACAAAAGGCAACATTTCAAAAAAATGAATGTGGGAGGTACTAGGGATTAACATAAGTATTTAGAAGGAATTTAGGGCTTCCAATGTGCATACACCAGTATGCCAAGCATAAATAATAAACAGGGTGAACAAAGTTTATGAAAATAATGTGGTGAAGATGGTCTCATACTAATATGAAGCTTTGGTAGAATGAGAATCAAGATTAGAATTTATGATAAAAGGTCTTCTCTATATGTTTGATGTTTTTGCAACCTTTACCAGGAAAGCATTCTTGAAATGATAAAATGAGAGAAGTGGCATTACTACGTACAATTTCCCAGAGTGTGAAAAAAATTACTACTAGTCATATACAAAATAATTTTAATAGTGTAAAGATAATCCTTCTCTGCCCAAACAAATCTGGCAGCACAATCCAGGAACGGTTGGTCTTTGCCCAGGGCCAGGGAAGCTGGCAGGGCTTACCACTTTGGGCAGGGGCACCCATAGCCTTTGGGATTAGAGTAGGAGAAGAGGAAGGATGGAAGCAATAGGTGAGCAGGGAGAGCAATGAGCACAGATGAGTAAGTTGGTGGTGCCATACATCTATTCCAAGATTGACAAGGTGTTCCTGCTGCCTGTCCCTGGGTTCTGAGGAGCCCCAGCTTTCAGCTCACTTAAATGCAGTAAGGAGAGAGTTGGCTTGGGGAGCAATTAGGACACACTCTTTACCTATGCTTGATATTTTTCCTTTTAAAATAAGTTTTAAAGGGGGAGAGAACAAAGAAAATTACTAAATAAACACAATATGTATGGATAATAAATAATGGGAAGATGGTAAATATAATTAAGGTGATATTTTTAAAAACACTGTTTTCCTCCATTTGCCTTTCTGAGTGCAAGGCTTTTTCCTTAAATGGCCTGAAGCATCCATTTTTCTTGGAAGGAGATGAAGATTTGTTGCAAAAGGAATGAACTAAGAATATAGCACATAGCTTCCAACACAGTGAGTCAGTATCTTTATGAGGCAAACTGTTAGTTTAAAACAGGAACTTCTAAGTTCCTGACTTTCTCCTTTTAACCTTTAGGACTCCGTTAATAGAGACTTCTGTAGCATAAAGAATATTTTCTGGATTAGCTGGAGTCTGGAAGGACTGTGTGTGTACATATACACACACACAGATATATATCATAGGGAAAATAAGAGGTAGAAAAGATAGAGGCACAGCAGTCAGACATGAGTCCCAACTAGGAAGAGTAGCACTGGACATAAAGAAGGCATCTTGCCATCACTTCCTAGTTGACACTCTAGGAGGCAGTCAACCGGGGCCTACCTGGATCAAAGCAGTGTGTTCAGGCAAAGGGAGACTCTCAGGTAGGGCTCTCCCAAACTTTCCTTGATTTGTATGTGGCACACTCAGCGAGGGGGCCTGCCTTGGGAACCGTTATGGCAGAACAAGTTAACCCAGCATAGAGGTGGGAGCGTACTATCACCAGGCAAAGAGAGCTACGCAGAGGACATGGCAGAGACCTCAGGGGTTTGAACTCAGGGGGAGCCGAGTAAGATTAAGCCAAACAAGCCAGCCAGGGAAGATACTCAGGCCTTGATCAAGCGAAGAAAGAGCAGAGTGCAAGCTGCAGCCATCAGCATAAATGCCAGTAGGGCAAGCAACTACCAGAGATATCGCCAAGGTGGACCAGAAATATGACCAAGTGACAACAAGAGCAGCTAGAGGACTCTAATGTTCTGGTTCCTACATAAGTCACATAAAATCATAGCACACACACCATCTACCCAAATAAAATTTTACAATGAGCTGGAATGGAGACGTGGAAAAATGAGAAATCTGAGATGCTAAGAATTTTTCTTTCTCTTAGTAGGACTTGGCATTGCTTAAAATAACTCTATTATATTTGAATAAAGTTTAAGCAGAGAATACTAAATATTAATTTCTCCACTAAACAGTGAGGTAAAGCTTGAGAGAAATATCAAGCTAGTTATAGAGAAAAAAGAGTTGCATTTTTCTCTGCATGAGTTGTGTTGTGAAATATTTTTGTGATTCTGCTGCAAGAGTCAATAACTGGCCTCTAGGAAGCACTGGAATAAGCTTTAGCAAAGACCAGCTGGCAGATGTCAATGATGCCTTCCTGACCCAGATTTTCAAACTCACCCAGAAACTAGATATATTTCAGAGATAAGCTTTCACTTTTCTGGAAAACAATTGGAAATACAGTTCAGCAAAGATCAGAATATCTGACAAGGTTTTGACTTGATGGACTGAGAAATTCACCTCTAAGACAGGTCTAGGTGCAGCTAGAGTGCTTGCTACTATTCTGGACTTAATTCTGAATAAAATGGAGGGCTGGGTAAAGTCCATAAACCATAGGAGAAAAACTCTATATTCTCTTGGCAAGAATAGGACATTAATACTAATAATTCATATGCCCATGACTAGCATTTTCCAAAGAAGATTTTATGAAATATATGTCCTAAGAGATGTTCCTTGTAAAAAGAGTTCTGTGATCAAATATGAGGGTAAGAATCTTCATACTATTTTCTCCCCATGAAGATTCAAAATTGACATGATATGCTTATCTGTGCTAAAGGCTCTAAGAATCTTAACTTTGTTTAACCTGTTGTTTCTTAACATATTTGGCCCCCAAACATTTTTTTAAAAGTATATAAACAGCCGTCGACATACAATGGAATCATTACTCCACTTTGGAAAGTACCAAAGTGTTTGATTTTCTTTTTAATAGCGAAAACATAAGCATAATTTCATGGTTTCAGAATCAGGAAGGAAGGTGATTCAAGAAGTTTGGGAGGCAGTGACAGCACCAAGAGTTGGACAACAAATGGGCTTTACCTCCTCCGCCAGCCACTTCCCAAACCACATCAAACACATTTATGATCTGAGTGAAAACACTAAGCTTGCTATGCCGATGTGGTTGGAGACAAGCCCCCGAGAAGTCCTCAACTTAAGTCCCTGATATAGAAACTCTAGAGCTGCTACTGAACAAGCAAGGAGTATAATTATAAACAATCATAATAGGAGGCGAAAAGCAGAGATATTAACAGAAGCCAGTATAGTTACAAAAGTATCTCTCTGTTATTCTAAAATCAGAAAAGAGTATATTGAATAAATGATAGGACTTACAAACATTAGGGCAAACATCTCCTAACACAATGCCTAGCATATTGTACATCTCTAGTAAATATTGAATAAATAAATTATAATGTAAGGGCAAATGCATTTATTATGGTAATAACGAAACATGACACATGCTTTCAAAGGTCTAGGTCCCATTGAAGGAAATTAATCTGATCACTCTAATTGGAAATTGCGTGGAGTCTTATGGTTTTCCTTTGAGGGTAACAGAGGGACATGGCTTCACAGGAGACCGAAAGGGGACAGTGGATCTCTCAGGATAGGAGAGGAGAGAGGTGAGTTGGCAAAGTGGTTTAAACTTGTGCCTAAACCCAGTGAAACATCCTAGGGGTGGCAGTTTCTTGAAATGAGTATAGCTGCATGGATGTCCCTGAAGACCAGGTACTAAATGCTAAGGTCCTTCATTCTGCTATACTTCGCCTAAGGATCATTCTGACCAGCAGTGTCACCTACCTTTAAGAGCAGAACACTTAAGTTTAGGCAAGGAACATCGTCAGCAGTGACAACTGAATGATGACCAAAGGACTCTAATCTACTGCCCTGAGCTGTTCAGTGCTGGTATGACCAAAACAGGGGAAAGAAATGAAGAAAAGTAGAGATTCAATGAACTATTCCCTATATTTGGCAAGTAGAGATCTTGGAGCCAGATTTGATTTGATTTCAAAAAACAAAGAAATGGAACAATTCCTGTACCTTAGGTATTGTATTGTGAAAAAAATATTCATATTTGATCCTGAGCATCTAATCCTAATTAATTCCAGAAAAAAAGTATGTGTTATACTATCCAGTATATATACTTTCAGACCTCACTGTTTGCACTGGCAGCTTTAAAAATCTGCATCAAATTTATTTAAATCACCACTGTTAAACTAACCCCTTGAAGTATTGGTCTGTTTTATGTCGTCACCTCTGAAAGAATAAATATTGCTATTATCCCCTTCATTTGGTTTGCTAACTTTCTCTGAAAATTACACTAAATGTAGTCTTAATCTTCAAGTTTTCCAATTAAATTCAATTGAATGTAATCTGATTTGAAAATTTGGGTAATGAAAGATATCTGTGTCTGACCTGGCAATCAAGGGTGAAGGTAGGGAGCAGACATTTACCTCCTCAATGAATATCATGTGCACCCATGTCTGGGAACCACCGATACAAATTATCTGATGAAACATAACAGTTTTCTCTCCCAAGAGAGCATAAAGCTTTTATGAAATTTTATATGTATTATTGAACAATTCTATTCTACATGCTTAATTCAAACAGAAATATAGAGGTGGTAGAGGATATATTTCTACAATCTATTATTGAATATACCATACCTCCAGATTCTGCTGTTAAAATCAGAGAGCAATTCAATACAAGAGAAAGGACAGGGAATAAAGGAGCTTCCAAAAGACACAGAAACAGTAAGAACGGTTGCCCATGACAACAATTCTCTCCCACAATCCCTCCCTCATTTCTCATGGCCAAAATTACCACAGGAAGCCACTTGCTTAAGAACAGTTCCTTCACTGTTATATAAAATATGTCTCTCAAGTAGGCAGCTGAGTAGCTGACTGCAGGATTGAGTAACACTGAGTAAAACAACTCTGCAGATAATCTACCTTCCATAGTTTCTGACCTAGAGATAAACCAGACAACAATTAAAATTAGGTTGTAGTTATCTCTGAGTGATGAAATTAAAGACCATTTGAATTTCTTCTTTCTCCTCATCTGCATTTTTCCTATATGAACATATTTAATTGTGCAATAAGAAAAAATGAGAAGAAAAGAAATATGAAAATTGTTCACAGTGTTAGTATTAGACTTCAGCTTCCAGCATGGTGAAGTGACTGAAACCAGATTTGGTACCCCACCATAAACAACTATAAACTAAAAAAAAATATGAAATATCAAACATCTGTTTCAGATATTAGACAACAAGCAGTAGAGGATTTTGACTCAGGGAATAAGAGAAATAAATATGATGAGGTCCACATTTGCCCCAACATTCTGTTTGGAAGAACTTTTCAGACCGTGGTACAGGATGGAAGAAAATAAGCAAAGCATAACAATCTTTCTTAGTTGAAAACACATATCAAAATTTGAAGAAGCTGAGGCATGTGAAATTTGTGGGGAAAGGTACTGGAGAAAAGATTGTTAAGCTCCAGAGAGAATGAGTTCCAAAAATCTTCACAGGAGGCTTGCTGAGAATGTTGCTGAGCACTAAAATTTGCATGTCTAAAGTGAAACTCCATGATGCTGCGCAAAGCGTTTCTGGGGAGCTGTAAAGTGAACTAACCCGAGAGTGTACAAGAGGGCTAGAAGCCATTCAAATTCTGACCAGCCAAAGTGGAGATAGATACTTTGTTGAAAAACTGGAGCATTCAGTACAGCCTATTGGAAAAAAATCACCCTTTAGTAGAGGTGAATCCAATCTTAGAGTAAATGCTACTTTAGAGTTACCCAACAAAATTGATCTGCAAGTTGTTTAACTGTCTGACAAAACTAAGTTCAACATTTCTTAAAGACAGAAAATGAAATCTAGATATTTACTAACATAAAATTCTCCAGCATTCAATCAAACATTACTCAACATGCAAAGCAATAAAATAATATAACACATAACTAGGAGAAAGATCAGCCAATAGAAACATTCAGAAATGATAAGAACAATGGTATTAAAACATAAAGACTTTTAAATAACCATTATATGGCTGTTAAAAGATTTGATGGAAATCATGAGCATCATGAAGAGATAAATGGAAGGTTTAAATGTAAAACAAAAGTTTGAGAGATGAAAAATACAATATCTACAATAAAACATTTACAAAATGGGTTAACAGGAGTTTAGTCACTGCAAAATAAAAGATGAAGAAAACAATAGACAACTATCCAAACTGTGTTTCAAAGAGAAAAATGACTTAAAAAATCAGAGTCTTAGCAAGCTGTGGGAAAATATTAAGCAGTTTCAATATATGCACAATTATAGTCAATACAACTGGAGAACACAGAAAAATATTTGAAGAAATTCTCACTGATTTATTTTTCTAAATTTCATGAAGACAATAAATCCACAGATTTATGAAGCTGAATAAACATGAAAGAGTATAAACAATAACAGCAACAATAAAACACATTATAAAAAAATATCAAATCCAGCACACTTTCATGATAAAAACCCTCAACAAATTACGCATAGAAGGAACATACCTCAAAATTATAAATGCCATATAAGATAAATCCACAGCCAACATCATACTGAATGGGGAAAAATTGAAACCATTCCCACTTAGAACCGGAACCAGACAAGGTTGCCCACTATCTCCGCTTCTATTCTATTCAACATAGTGCTCAAAATCCTCGCTACAGCAATTAGGTAAGAGAGGGGTATTAAGGGCGTCCAAATGGGAGCAGATGAGATCAAACTCTTGCTTTTGCTGATGATATGATATTATATCTAGAAAACCCCAAGGATTCATCTAAGAGACTCCTAGAATTGATAAATGAATTCAGTAAAGTCTCAGTATACAAAATCAATACACACAAATCATAGGCATTCATATACACCAATAACAGTCAAGCCGAAATTCAAATCAAAAATGCAATACCTTTTACAATAGCCTCAAAGAAAATTAAATACCTAGGAATACATTTAACGAAAAATGTGAGAGACATATACAGGGAAAACTATGAAACACTAAGAAAAGAAATTGTAGAAGATGTAAACAGATGGAAAAACCTACCTTGCTCATGGATTGGTAGAATCAATATCATTAAAATTTCCATGCTACCTAAAGTGATCTACAGAATTAATGCAATCCTTATCAAAGTACCATCATCATTCTTTACAGATCTAGAAAAAATAATTCTATGCTTTGTATGGAACCAGAAAAGACCTCGTATAGCCAAAGCAATCTTAAGTAAAAAGAACAAACTGGGAGGTATCAGTCTACCAGACGTCAAGCTGTACTACCAGGCTATAGTAACTAAAACAGCATGGTACTGGCACAAGAACAGAGACATAGACCTGTGGAACAGGACTGAAAATCCAGAGATGAAACCATCTGCATATGGTAATTTAATCTTTGACAAAGCTGACAAAAATATACACTGGGGAAAAGAATCTCTTTTCAATAAATGGTGCTGGGAAAATTGGATAGCTACATGCAGAAGAATGAAACTGGATCCCCACCTCTCACCTCTCACAAAAATCAATTCAAGATGGATAACAGACTTAAACCTAAGGCATGAAACCTTAAGAATTCTAAAAGAAGATGTTGGGAAGACCCTTGCAGACATCGGCCTAGGCAAAGAATTCTTGAAGAAGACCCCCCACAGCAATCACAGCAGCAACAAAAATAAATAAATGGGATCTGATCAAATTAAAAAGCTTTTGCACAGCCAAGGAAACTATGATTAGAGTGAATAGACAGCCTGCAGAATGGGACAAAATATTTGTTCTCTACACATCCGATAAAGGGCTGATAGCAAGAATCTATCTAGAACTTAAAAAAATCAACGAGAAAAAATCAAACAACCCCATCAACAAATGGACAAAGGAAATGAACAGAAACTTTTCAAAACAAGACAGAATAATGGCCAGCAAACATATAAAAAAATGCTTAACATCTCTAATCATTAGAGAAATGCAAATCAAAACTACAATGAGATATCACCTAACCGCAAAACAAAAAACCCCAAAACAACAAATGCTGGTGAGGATGTGGAGAGACAGGAACACTCTTACACTGCTGGTGGGACTGCAAATTAGTGCAACTTCTGTGGAAAAGAATTGGAGATACCTCAAAGAGCTAAAAATAGAAATGCCATTCAATCCAGCAATAGCACTATTAGGCATCTACCCAAAAGAGCAAAAGATATGCTATAACAGAGACATCTGCACCTGAATGTTTATGGCAGCACAATTCAATATTGCAAGGATGTGGAAACAACCCAAGTGCCCGTCAATTCATGAGTGGATTATTAAAATTTGGTACATGTATACAAGGGAATATTACTCAGTTATAAGAAATGACAGTGATCTAGCACCTCTTATATTTTCCTGGATTGAACTTGAGCCCATTATCCGAAGTGAGGTATCACAAGATCAGAAGAATGGGCTCCACTTGTACTCACCATCAAATTGGTACTAACTGATGAACACTAGGGTGCTCACATGGCAGTAATATTCTCCAGGGAATAGGGGGATGAGGGGCTAAATCCACAACTAAAGGACACGGTGAGCATTGTAGAGGGGAAGGGCATGCCTCTAACCCTCGCTTGGGTGAGGCAAAGACATAAAATGTAACCAAAATGTTTGTATCCTCATAATATCATGAAATAAAAAATAAATAAATAAATTTCCTTAATGGTTAATGATGTTGAAAAAATAAAATAAAAAAATAAAAGCAGACCTACCATTCAATCCAGGAATCCCACTCCTTGGTATCTACCCAAAGAAAAAGAAGTCATTTTATCAAAAATGTATCTACACCTGAATGTTTATAGCAGCACATTTCACAATTGCAAAGACGTGGAATCAACCTAAATGCCAATCAACTCATGAGTGGATAAAGAAATGTGGTATAGATATACTATGGAGTACTACTCAGCTATAGAAAGGAATGAAATAATGTCTTTTCCAACAACTTAGATGGAACTGGAGAACATTATCTTAAATGAAGTGTCAAAGGAGTGGAAAAACAAACACCACATTCACTCTCTAATAATTGGGAGCTAAACCATGGGCACACATGGGCACAAAGAAATGTAAAGGACATTGGAAACAAGAAGGAGGGAGGGTAGGAGAGGGGCAGGGGTAAAAACTTATCCATGGAGTACAATGAACAATTTTCTGGTGATGGGTACACTGAAAGCCCCAACTTAAGCATTATACAAGGTATCCATGTAACAAAAACATTTGTACCCCCTTAATATTTTGAAATAAAAAAAACAAAAACAAAAAAGAGACTCATTATAATAAAATGTTGAAAACCACTGATAGAAAAAAAACCTATAAATTAGGCAGGGGGGAAATGACAGTGTACGTACAAAGAACCAAAGATAAAAATGAAGATAGGCTTTTCGTTGGAAACTATGCAAGCCAAAAAATAATGATATGTCACCTGTGCATTATCGATAGAAAAAAGAAACTCAACCTAGAATTCAATACACAGAAAAAAATATCATTCTAAAATGAAGACAAATAAGTCTTTTCCAGACAGACAAAACCTGAGAAAATTTATGTCCCATGAACCTAGAATACTGGAAATGGGAAAGGAAGTTTTTCATGTGAGAGCCCAATGGTACAAGAGTAAACCTTATATCAACATAAAAGAACAAAGAACAACAGAAATCATATGTGGATAGATACTCAGAACTTTTTTTCATTTTTAAAATTTTAAAGTTAAATTTATTTTTTAAACAACTGTTTAAACTAAAAATAACAATATATCTTGGGGGTTAACATATGTGGATTTAAAATGCATGACAAAAATAAAGAAAGGAATAGAGGAGATAACTGGGTGCACACTGTTGTAAAGTTCTTACATGATACTATACATATGCTATATGACTTTAAGATAGATAGGCATAAGTTAAAGGGGTATATCTAGAGCAATAACTGAAAACATTGAACAAAAATTATAGATAAAAAATTAATGTTGGAGATAAAATATAATACTGAGTCAAATCAATCCAAAAGAAGGCAAGAATAAAGGAACGAGTGAACAAACAATAGTTTAAATAAGAAACATAAACCAAGATGGTAGAATTAAACTTAACTATATCAAAAATTACATTGAATGTGAATTGTCTAAATACTACAAGTAAAAGGCAGAGATTATTACACTAGATAAAATGGCAAGAACCAACTATGAGCTGTCTACAAAATTCATACCTTGGTGGTATGAAAATGTACCTTTCAAATCTCTGATTTCAGTGAACATAATTGAACAAAAGCTCCAGTTGCTGTGCTGTAAAATTTATCATATTAATTCTACATTTCCCATGGGCTGCTCCCAGTCTTTGTCTGAATGCAATAAAAATACTAATTTAGGCCCACTCTTGGTAGACATATAAATCTTTTGATAGGCAACCTTAGCTCAAGAACTGCCCATTGGCTTTACAAGAACTTTCTTATAGCTGCATTGCAGTCTAAGACTCTTCCATCAGGCCTTCCTTCTTTCTTTCTTCACAAGAATCAGACTTGCATCATGGCCTTACATTTCCCCACACAGGCTTTTCACCTAATACATCTTTTGCCTATCTAATCCTGCCTTGGCATCTGCTTCTCAGAGGACACGAATCAACTGTCAGACATTAAACATAAAGATTTGCATATGTTAAAACTGAAAGGAAAAAAATATCATATGAACACAAGTTATAAGAAAACTAAAGTCCCTATTTTAATACTAGAGAAAAAGACTTCAGGATAAAGAATATTATCATAGACAAAAAGAAATATTTCTTTTTTTATTTATTTATTATTCCAGGGTTTTGTGAGGGTACAAACATTATAGTTATACTTTATGACTTTGCCTCACCCAAATGCGGGTTAAAGGCATGCCCTTCCCTCCCTTTAGTGCTCCCCATGTCCTTTAGTTGTAGATTTGCCCCCCCATTCCCCTAATCCCTAGAGAGTATTTCTGCCATGTGATCAACCTAGTGTTGATCAGTTAGTACCGATTTGATGGTGAGTACAAATGGATCCCGTTCTTCTGCTCTTGTGGTGCCCCACTTTGGATAATGGGCTTAAGTTTAATCCAGGAAAGTATAAGAGGTGCTAGATCACTGTCGTTTCTTATGATTGAGTAATATTCCATTGTAAACATATGCCAAATTTTAATAATCCACTCATGGATTGACGGGCACTTGGGTTGTTTCCACATTCTTGCAATAGTGAATTGTGCTGCCGTAAACATTCGGGTGCAGATGTCTTTATCGTAGAATGTTTTGTGCTCTTTTGGGTAGATGCCTAATAGTGCTATTGCTGAATTGAATGGTATTTCTATTTTTAGCTCTCTGAGGTATCTCCAAATTCTTTTCCACAGAGGTTGCACTAATTTGCAGTCCCACCAGCAGTGTAAAAGTGTTCCTGTCTCTCTGTATCCTCGCCAACATTTGTTGTTTTGCGTTTTTTTGATAGAGGCCAATCTCACCGGGGTTAGGTGATACCTCATTGTGGTTTTGATTTGTATTTCTCTAATGATTAGATATGTTGAGCATTTTTTTATATGTTTGCTGGCCATTATTCTGTCTTCTTTTGAAAAGTTTCTGTTCATTTCCCTTGCCCATTTGTTGATGGGGTTGTTTGATTTTTTTCTTGCCGATTTTTTTGAGTTCTAGATAGATTCTGGTTATCAGTCCTTTATCAGATGTGTAGAGAGCAAATATTTTTTCCCATTCTGTGGGCTGTCTATTTACTCTAATGATAGTTTCCTTGGCAGTGCAGAAGCTTTTTAATTTGATTAGATCCCACTTATTTATTTTTGTTGCTGCGGCGATTGCTTTGGGGGTCTTCTTTAAGAATTCCTTGCCTAGGCCGATGTCTGAAAGGGTCTTCCCAACATCTTCATTTAGAATTCTTAAGGTTTCATGCCTTAGGTTTAAGTCTGTTATCCATCTTGAATTAATTTTTGTGAGAGGTGAGAGGTGGGGGTCTAGTTTCAGTATTTTGCATGTAGCCATCCAGTTTTCCCAGTCCCATTTATTGAAAAGAGATTCTTTTCCCCAGTGTATGTTTTTGTCAGCTTTGTCAAAGATTAGATTACCATATGCAGATGGTTTCATCTCTGGATAGAAATATTTCTTGATGAAAGTATCAATTCATTAAACTGACATAAAAATCCTAAATGTTTATGTGCCTCAAAACATATTTAAAAGAAACTGTCAAGACTTAAAAGAGAACCAGCCAAATCAACGATAATAGTTGGAGCTGTCACCATTCTTACCTCCGTAATTAATAGAAGAAAAAGAGAAAATCAGGAAAGACATAGAAAGCTGTGATAGCGCTATCAACCAACTTACCTTAATTGACAAGTATAAAATTTTGAAGTATTTTATATTTTAACATAAATGTCCAACATCTGGAAAATTATATTTTTCTCCTCTTAAGTTTTTTCAAATATTTATCACTGTTGAAGAATATATAACATTATACATGTTATTAATATAAAATATGTAACATTATAGATAATGTTATAAAACACAAAAAGTATAATATTAATACAGTAGAATTTTCAACATATGTAGAAGCAGTACACATGACACCTATAACTTAAAGGAGGAAAGGTAAATAGACCTATGTGATTGAAAGAAATTTACATTTTGCTGGAAGTAGTAAAATGTTAAGTTGACTGTGAATGATTAAGTATGTATATTGTAATTCCTTGATCAAATACTAAAAAATAATAGTAATATGAAGAGATATAGCCAAAAAGTCAGTAGATGAATTAAAATATATATACATATACATATATAATTCTATACATATATACATATGTATACTTATATTTTATACATGTATATATACATAATTTTATACACATATATACAAATATGTATATGCATATGTGTATACATTGAAAACACCACCATATAATTTTTTGTATAATATTATGTTTATTTTTTACATTTTATAACATTGTGTCTAATGCTATATATTTTTCAACAGTGATAAGTATTTTTAAAAATTTAAGAGTAGAAAAATATTATATTTTTCCAGATATTGAACATTTCTGTTACATTTATCCAGATATTGGCCATTTCTGTTAAAGTATAAAAACACTTCAAAGTTTTATACTTGTCAATTAGATCAAGTTGGTTGATACTGCTATTACACTTTTCTTTGCCTTTCCTGATTTTCTGTGTCTTTCTCTTCTATTAATTATGGAAGTAAGAATGGGAGCAACTGGGACTCATATATTTCTGGTGGGAATTGCAAAATGGTGTGGCCAGCTTGGAAATGTTTGTCAGTTCCTCAAAATGCTAAACATAGAGTATTCAAATTACTCATCAATTTTACTTTGAAGTATCTACCCAAGATAAATGAATACATATGTGCACAGGAAGAAAAATTCTTATATGTGAAGCTGGGTACAATGGCTCACATCTTTAATCCTAGGATTTTGGGAGGCCAAGGCAGGAGGATAACTCAAGGTCAGGAGTTTGAGACCATCCAGCCTTAGCTACATAGTGAGACACTGTCTCTACAAAAAAATTTTTTAAAAAATTAGCAGGGCGTGGTAGCACACACCTATAGTCACAACGACTCAGGAGCCTTAGGCAGGAGGATCGCTTGAGCCCAGGAATCTGAGGTTGCAGCGAGCTATGATGATGCAACTTCACTCTAGCTTAGGCAACAGAGCAAAACTCTGTCTCAAAAAAAAGAATATCTTGTGCATGAATGTTTATGGGAGCATTATTCATAGCAGTCAAAAAGTGGAAACAATGTAATATCCACCTGATGAAAGGATAAACTGTGATACAACCATACTATTGAATACTACTCAGTAATAAAAAGGCATGAACTACTAATACTCAGAACAGTGGGATGAAACTCCAAAGTGATAAAAGACAAATTCACAAGGCTATATACTAAATGATTCTATTTATATGACATTCTGGAAAAGGTAGACTATAGTGACAGGTGGTTTCTTGGGTTTAGGGTTGGAGGTGAGGATTTTCCTTTAAAAGGGCAACACAAGGGAATATTTTGTGGTAATAGAATGGTTCTGTATCTTAGTTGTGATGGTCTTCACATGACTATAGATTTGTCAGAATTTATAGAAATGTATACCGAGAGAATGAAATTTACCAAATATATGTAAAAAAATAAATTTTAAATAGATAAGACTGCATGGTTCCATCTACCAATGTAACAAAAAAAACCCTTGTACCCCCTAAATTTTTTTGAAATAAAAAGTCAACATTATTTAAATCTGTATCACCTAGGAAATAAAAAGTCTTGACCTATAAGTTTGTTAAATTTAAATATAGTCAATAATTTAAAAAGAAAAATACTTTTTTTTCTTTTTTTATTACTGCATATTATGGGGGTACAAATGTTTAGGTTATGTTTCCCTTGCCCACCCTCCCCATGAGAGCTTCAAGCGTGTCCATCCCCCAGATGGTGTGCCTCGCACTCATTATGTATGTATATACCCATCCCTTCCTCCCTCCTCCCATCTGCCTGATGCCCGATAAATGTTATTCCTATATGTGCACTTAGGTGTTGATCAGTGAAACCAATTTGCTGGTGAGTACATGTGGTCCTTATTTTTCCATTCTTGGGATACTTCACTTAATAGAATGTGTCCCAGCTCTATCCAGGAAAATACAAAACGTGCTATATCATCATTGTTTCTAAATACTTTTTTAAAAATCCTTCTAATTAATGAAATTTAAAGACTCTAGGGAGCTGAAGTAGGCAGATTAACCAGGAGTCAGACTGCAGGTGGTCTCATCAAGAAGTCATCAAATTAACCTGACAGTCAAAATGACTGATAGCACTGCTAGGACATCAACCAGAGAGCAGGCCTACTGGGGGTGAACTGTTTTTGGTATAAAAGTGGCACATTCAAAAGGTATGTTCTCCCTTTTAGAAACTGCTTTGAATAACAGTTAGCATATTACCTCTTCCAAACCTGTGAGTAACATTCCATCTCTGGAAAAAACAAAAAACCTAATATATTCAAAAGACTAATTAGAACTTAGCAACATCAAAATAAAAACATTAAAAGCATGTTTAATAAGCCTAGAATATATAGGGCAATTGGAAACAGGAATTATGCAATTATTAAATTAGGTATTAGTTATCTTTATAAAAATATTTTCAGTATGGTTTTGGGGGCTATTAAAAGCAGTATATTGATAAAAGGACTCAAGTACAGAATACAGGACAGAAATACATATAGATAAGACTATTTTATTGTTCAGGAAACAAATGTGAGGGAGGGAAATGACCATTTATTGATCACTAATTGTCATTTAGGTGCTCATATACATTTTCTTCTTCAACTCTCACAATGTCCAAGTGAGGTAGGACCCCTTTCCTTTGATGAGGAAATGGAGGTTCAAAAAAGTTGGGAAAGTTATCCAATGTAATAAAGATAGGAATTGGACTTAGATATGATTCCAATACCACACTATTATTTTAAATATATGCCATAAATTCCTCAGCCCTAGAGTTCCTATAGTGGATAACATAACGGAAGATAGAACTAAGAAGAAACAGGCCAATCTTTTTATTTCAGTATTTTTGGATATAAGCGGTAGATTGGCGACTGAGAAGGAAGAAAAAGCAAATTGTAATATCTTGTTAAATTTTTAATCAAGCACAGTTGTTACTTTTGCTACTCCTAGACCTTTGTTTCCCTCCATGTGATTTATAAAAATAAGTATGATTTCAAACCTTTTTCTTGTCTAAATGATCACATAACCCAGAGAAAATTTTAATTAAAATTGAGATTCAGCCGGGCGCGGTGGCTCACGCCTGTAATCCTAGCTCTCTGGGAGGCCGAGGCGGGCGGATCGTTTGAGCTCAGGAGTTCGAGACCAGCCTGAGCAAGAGGGAGACCCCGTCTCTACTAAAAATAGAAAGAAATTAATAGGACACCTAAAAAAATATATATATAGAAAAAATTCGCCGGGCATGGTGGCACATGCCTGTAGTTCTAGCTACTCGGGAGGCTGAGGCAGAAGGATCGCTTGAGCCCAGGAGTTTGAGGTTGCTGTGAGCTAGGCTGACCCCACGGCACTCTAGCCCGGGCAACACAGCGAGACTCTGTCTCAAAAAAAAAAAAGATTTGCAAAGTTGAGATTCAGTTATTTTCAAAATATTGTTAAAACGTAACTGTAACACACTGACAAGAATATGTTCTTTACTCCCACAACAATTTTCTAGTTTCATACACCATGATATAGTTTCAGATTGTCTTTAAACTCACACTTTATTTGACTTATTTTCATTCCATTCTTGCTCTCTCAAGACTGGGCTCACTTCATAAATTCTTGTTGCAAGAGTTGTTTAGGGGAAAAGATGTGAGTAGCTTCCTGAGATTTTGTGTTCCTTCCACTCCAACCTCAACTCCCAATGCAAAGTTCAGGGTTTTTTTTAATGATAAGACTGAGTGAAACACACTATTAGCAGGATCTAAGCCTACCAAGCCTATGCCTTGTTGATAATCAGTAGAAAAAGGTCTATTTTTCAGGATACCTACGTCAACCTTAAGAGCCAGAAACAAATGTCTCAAAGTGTATCTCATTGTTCACATTTATCTTCATGTACATAAAAATATATGTTTTAAAAAGGTAGTTTCATTGTAATAGTAATTCTTATCATGACAAAATTAGAGGGGTAACAGATGGTGTGCCTTAGTATGTGAACTGCATTTGTTAAGGACAAACTGTGTATAAATACTCCGGGAAATTTTCCTTCTTTCAAAAAAGGAAATTATATTTAGAATAGTCAAATAAACTGATTTTGTAATTGTTGAATTTTTTCTAAAAGAAATCAATAATGTATGCTCCATACACTTATGAGTTAACTTTCATTGCAGATCCTAAATATAGTCCTGCAAAGTCCCCTGGCTAAACCTCATTTTGAGAGAGCTGACTGATCGTGTATTGCAGCAGCATAATGCTAGAGAACCTAATCTGGCCTGCTATTGTAGCTTTCTTAAAGGATACTTTAAATACAACTGGTCTTGAGATTTTAAGTTCTTGCTGAAGTTCAAGTCAGGCAATTGTTCAGGGTGAAAGAATTAAGAAAGGTCATTGGATGTATTGATTGTGGTGGTCCCAATTTAGTCACACAGACAGGCTCATTCCTTGCCTAATAGTGTCATCCCAAATGAATGCCTCAATTTAATCAATTCTGATAGCAAACAAAAAAAGAGAGGTTATTCTTGGTAAATGGATTTTGTGAAGCAATCAAATCAGGTTTTATGTTCATCAATATTCCTAACCCAGGAATATTCAGCAAAATGCTTTATAAAATAAAAATTTCTGAATATAGAAATATTCTGCTTCCTTATTCTATTTATGTCCTTATCTGATATCCTTTTTCTATTTTAATATAAGGAAATCAAGGATTAAACAAAATGTCAATTACATTACAATATTTCTCTGGAATAAAAGTCAATCTAAGTGTCATAATGGCAGGGAAATTATTTTTACAAATATTATGATTTTACCATGTTTTTAATTACAATACACAATTCTTCTCTAAAGTAATTATATGATAGAGAACTAAGAGTAACATATAATTCAAGAGGCTTCTCTTCAAAAAAAGACTATTAGGAGATTATTTATGAGTGCATTTGCAGTTTAATATATCTGATTTTCTTTCCAAGTCTCACTTTTGTACTGCAGCTGCAACATCTGTAGTTTGATCTCATCAAATCTCATATGCAAATTACAGTTCTACCCCCACATGTATTGGGTCTAAGAATGATAAAAATAGATGACAAATATAAAAGGGAACTAGTGCAAAGGCCCTAGCATAGCAACAAGCTTAGCATATTTGAAGAAAAAAGTGTGTTTGCAGATACCAACCTTTCTGAACCAATTAACAAAAAAATATGATGCAGCCAGAAAACAGTAGGCAAGGGGTGGAAGATGAGTTAAAAGTGGCCACCAGAGGTCTGACGCTACAGGGTATTGAAGACCATCAAGAGTTTATATTTTTTTCTAAGGGCAATGGAAATCCACAGGAGGGTTTTACATAGGACAATGATATGATCTGACCAACTTCTGAAAGTGTTGTTCTGGTTGTTGTGTGGCAAATCAACTATAAAAAGCATGGGAAGAAGCAGGAAGATCAATTCAGAGGCTCCTGCAAGAGTACAGGAGAGATATGATGGTTATTTGAAATAGGTTTGTACCATAGAGCTCAGTAAGAAGTTGAATTCAGGAAATATTTTGGAGGTAGAGCCTACTGGACTTGCTGATGGATTGGATGTGGGGGGTGTGGAAGTTAGAAGAGATGAGGATGACTCCCAGGTGTCTGAACTGAGGGATTGGGTGGATGATACTATAAAGGAAGTCTATGGAAGGGCAGGTTGAGTGTAGGGTAGGCATAGAACAAGAGTCCTGTTAACAACATTTTAGGTTTGAGATGCTTATTGAACATCCAAGTAAATATTGATTAGGCATTTTCATATGTGAGTACAAAGCTGAAGGGAGAAGTCTGCACTTGGAGCATATGTAGAGCCGTGGAATGGATTGAGATAACTTAGGGAAGAATGCAGGTGGGTAGAGGGCCAGTGGCAGATTGCAGATACTCCAGTATTTAGAGATCACGCAGAGAAGCAGTAAGCAGAAAATCGAAGAAGACTGAAACAGTGTGCTCAATAATATAGGAAATAAAAACGTGAATATGGCATTTTAGAAACTGAGAGAAAGTAAAAATGTTTTTAAAAGAATGGAGTGAGCCTTCTAAAACGGAGTTGAAGGATTCGAAATAGAATAGGTATCTGTTCTGAAGAATATTGCTTTCTTGAAAAAGGGAACTGAGAATTTGGGCTGTAGCTGGAAGGTAATATAGGGTAAGACATATTTTTATTTTTGCTTCTAATAAAAGAAGAGACAGTAGAGTTTTTAAATTTTTTGTCCTTTTTTCCTATTTTTCTTTCTCATGGGAATGACGTAATAGAAAGGGAAGAACGCTTTATATAGGATACAGAAGGGAACATTCATTGCTGGAGTTATGTCCTCAAGAGGGTGAGGGGAGATTAGATCCAAAGCACAGTTGAGAGGTTGGACTTAGATATTAATAGAGGTGCTGCCTCCACAGTGTCAGGAAGAATGTAAAGAAGTGTTGATACAAATGCAGGGAAGTTGAGAGTTTGGGTTTTGGAAAGATGTCAACATTTCTGATTTGGCTGCACCAATAGTAAGGATTCAGGGGAATAAAAGATGATTGTAATCAGTTCTGCAAATTCAAACATTCAGTTTAGCCATTCACTCAGACTCCATGGTTATGAGTCATTGCTGCATATACTCCTGCACAGGTTATTATTCATAACTTTTGAAATATATGTTCATCAGGCTGAGTATTAGGGAAATTAAGTCAGTAAGATGACCTGTTATAATTTTACAACCTAATTTCATGAATGCAATTCCAAATTCTCTGGAAATTATTTTTATTGCGGTAGCTAAAGAATTATTTGCTTTAGAGATACAAGCCCTTTACTCCTTCATAAAGTTGAAGGTAGAATCAATGGTGTTTGATTTTGACCAATCTTGGGCTTAGTGGACTATAAAGCTCCTGGACCATTTAGCTAAGCAACCTGAAAGTTTTATTTGCTTTGTCACTCATATTTTGTGAGAACTATCCCTAGGGCTTCCTCCAATTTTGCTTTATCCCCTTTTATCACATCCTAGGCAACCTGCCAATGCTATATTTTGAAAACAAAGAGAGTTTATTCAGAATTTGTCGGCCCATAATATAGTCAGATATTTTCAGTGAACAGACACTATATGCTGACACAGTGGAAAATTATTTCGGGAGGCAGAGTCTCCAATCTGCATTTTCAGGCATTGATTAGAGACCCCAAGAATAGGAACATGATGCAGTATGCTAGGAAACAACAGAGCTAATTTATTCCAATAGGTCGATCACTAGCTGAAGTCCTACTATCCTATATCTCTTAATAACAAAAAGCAATCCTCTGTGTTTCACATTAACATGACATTTTCAGAATCCACGTATCAGAATTCTTAAGAGATTATCTAGTTTAGCACCTTCATCGTATAAATATGGAAAACTGAGACCTACGTGAGGCTAGGCACTTACCAAAGTTTACCCATTATATCAGTGGTACAATCCAGACTTACTGACTCCTTATGCATTACTGTCTTCACCATGCTTTTCAGCTCATCTGTCTCAAGGTATCACTTTATTGTAGCAAAAAGTCTTCCCCAAGCAGGCAAGGTGGTCATATTGACTCCTGATACCACATGTACTGCAAGCTTCTAGACCAACTCCCCCAGAAATCATAACAAAATCCATTTCAATGTTAAAGAGCAAGAACCAGAAAAGAATGAAGCAGAAGAAGTGAGAGAATGATATAAGGAGAGAAGCAAAAGGATACAATGCCCTAAGCCAAGGGAAGGAAAAAATCTAGCATGGGGGAAAATTAAGAAGAAAAAAATATGGCATGAGGAAAACAGGAGAAGAATCTACAGATTGTTTCTGATAGCTGGGGCAGAGAGGAAGATGAGTTGTTCAGTGCTCTCTCCCAGACTGATGGGGTGATCCAACCAAACTGCCCTGACTCTTCCAAAGACCACTCTGTTTCTTGCTGGTGATTCATCTCACCCATGAAGAGATAGACCTCCTGCCTACCTGCTCTTTTTTCTGTTCCTTTCTTTTGTTCTCTCTTGTATTGTAAAATGACATTATTGTTGGTATAATTGTTTTATTTGTGAACTCATGGCCTTGGGAATAAAGATTTCATTACAAGTATAAAAAAATTTCAAAGTTTGTAAAGTGCTTTCACATATATTATCTTCTTTTGGTCTCACAATAAATTCATGAGGCAGATATTGTCTGGGACCCTCCAGCAAGGCATGGGGTGGATAGAGAGAAGACAGATATCATGGAGGGTCATTAAACCAAGTATCCTCTGGAAACACACCAAATCAAGGTCATTCCAACTGAGGCCAGAAGAAAGCCAAGGCTCTAAGCAAGGAGAGGCTGAATCATATATACAGGTGCCAGGGTGACAATAGGAGGACAGCAAGGACACAGACCAAGAAAACTGAGATATTGGGTTGAAGAGTAAGGGTGAAAAGTGGATGGAGCTAATTGGTTCAGAAAGGATGGTATCTGAAAAGATTAACAACACTATAAAATGCTCCTTTTATGTAAAATCAGACTGTCAAAATGTAGGATGACTTTTCAAGAGAGCCATGCTAAGGGGTGATATCAACAAGACGGCAGAGTAGAAAGTCTCAGGCTCTACTCCCCCCACAGAAAGTTCAGATAGGAACTATCCCCACAGACCAGAACATCCTTTCAAAAACCCCACTACATGAAACCAATCCTAAGACACCCATGTGGTCCACAGAACTGAATGAAATCCAAATTAGAAGGGTAAGAAGAATGCTCTTATTCCAACCATGCCACCCATCCTCATACCTCAAGTTGGCACAACACCAGATGGAGAGGATTTCCCTGGGCCCGTGGTTTCTGCAGGGAAAAAAGAGAACCAGGGACATTCATCCAGCATCCATAGCATACTGAGATGCTTCCTAGGACCACCCTGGTAGCACTTCGTGGGAAATACTAGGGGAAATATCATGGCTAAACCACCAAGGGTCAGATAGAAACAAAGAAAGGAGGCAGAGGTCACACATGAGGGCAAGAAATAAGCCTCAGCCAAGTTAAGAAAATTGAAATTATATCAATTATATTTTCTAACCACAATGCTAGGAAACTAGAAATCAGTAACAGGAGAAATTTCAGAATATTCACACATATGTGAAAATCAAACAACATACTCTTAAACATCCGATGTGTCAACGAATAAATTAAAAGAGAAATTTTTTGAAAATCTTGAGACAAATGAAAATAGAAACACAACATAGCAAAACTTACATGATACAGCAAAAGCAATTCTAAACAACCTAATGTTACATTTCAGGGAACTAGAAAAAGAGGAAAGAACAAAGTCTAAAATTAGCACAAGGAGGGAAATAATAAAGATCAGAGCAGAATTAAATGAAATAGAGTCTAGAAAAACAATACAAATGATCAACAAAAGAAAGAGTTTTGTAAAAAGATAAACAAAACCGACAAACCTTTAGCTAGATTAAATATGAGAAAAAGAGAGAAAACTCAAAACAATAAAATCAGAAATGAAAGAGGAATTATTATAACCGATACCAAAGAAATAAAAAGAACAAGAAATTACTATGAGCAATGATATGCTGACAAATTTGAGAACCTAGAAGAAATAGATAAATTCCTGGACACATACAACCTACCAAGACTGAATTATAATGAAATAGAAAATGTGAATAGGCTAATAATTAATAAAGAGATCAGAAATAAAAAGTCTTCTATCAAAGAAAAGCTCAGAACCCGATGGCTTCATTGCTGAATTCTACCAAACATTTAAAGAAGAACTAATACAAATCGTTCTCAAACTCTTCCAGAAAATTAAAGAAGAGGAAATACTTCCAAATTCGTTTTTTGAGGTCAGCATTACCCTAATACTAAAGCCAGACAAGGACATTACAAGAAAAGAAAATTACAAGCCAATATTCTTGATGAACATAGATGCAAAAATTTTCAACAAAATACTAGCAAATAGAATTCAACAATACATTAAAAGGATCATCCAATATGATCAAGTAGGATTTATCCCTGGAGTACAAGAATGGTTCAACATTTTTAAATCATTAAATATGATATATGAAATTAATGGAATGAAGGACAAATCGATATTATCGCATCATTCAAAGCAGAAAAAGCATTTGACAAAATTCAACACCATTTCATGACAAAAAATGCTCACCAAATTAGGTGTAGAAAAAATGTACCTCAACACAGTGAAGGCCATATAGGAGAATCCCACAGCTAACATTATACTCGATGGTAAAAATTTGAAAGCCTTTCTCCTAAGATCTAGAGCAAGACAAGGATGCCCACTCTGGGCACTTCCATTCAACATATTATTGGAAGTACTTGGCAGAGCAATTATGCAAGAGAAAGAATTAAAAGACATCCAAATAGGAAAGGAAGAAATAAAATTGTCATTGTTTGCTGATAACATGTTCTTATATATAGAAAATCCTACAGACTCCACCAAGAAAACTGTTGGGACTAATAAACAAATACAGTAATCTTACGAGATGTGAAATCAACACACAAAAAAATGAGTAGCATTTCTATACACTAGTAATGAACCATCCAAGAAAGCAATCAAGAGGACATTCCCATTTACAATAGCTACAAAAAGAAACAAAATACTTAGGAATATATTTAACCAATGAGGTAAAAATCCTGTGTACACTGAAAGCTATAAGATGTTGATGAAAGAAATTGAAGAAGATATAAATAAATGGACAGATATCTCATGTTCACAGAGTGGAAGAACTAATATTGTTAAAATGTCCATACTACCCTAAATTATCTACATATTGAATGCAATCCCTATCAAAATTCCAATGTCATTTTTCATAGAAGTAGAAAAAGCAATACTAAAATTCACATGGAACCACAAAAAAAAACCAAATACCCAAAGAAAACATGAGCAAAATGAAAAAAAGCTAGCGGTATCATACTACCTGATTTCAAACTATACTACACAGCTACAGTAATTAAAACATGGTACTGGAAAAAAAAGACACATTGACCAATGTAACAAAAATGAACCCATGCATGTACATTCAATTGATTTTGACACAGGTTGCAAGAATACACAATGAAAAAGGATAGTCTTTTCCACAAATGGTGTTGGAAAAACTAGATATTCACATGCAGAAGAATGAAGTTGGACCTTTACTTCACACCATATATAAAAATCAACTCAAAATGGATTTAAGACTTAAATGTAACACTAGAAACTATAAAACTACTAGAAGAAAGTATAGGGGAAATATCACACAACATTGATGTAGACAATAATGTTTGGATCTGATGGCAAAAGTATAGGCAAGAAAAGCAAAAATAGACAGATGGGATTACATCAAGCTAAAATGCCTCCCTACAGCAAAACAAAAAATTAACAGTGTGCACAGACAACATACAGATAGGGAGAAAGTATTTGCAAGCCATATATTTGATAAAGGGTTAATATCCAAAATATATAAGGAACTCACAATAGCAAGAAAATTAAAAAAAAAAAAACAGTTAAAAAATGGACAAGAGGCCCGAATAGACATCTTTCAAAAGAAGACATATAAATGATCAACAGATATAAGAGAAAATGCACAATATTGCTAATCATTAGGGAAATGCAAATTAAACCCACGTGAGCTACCATGTCACACCTGCCAGAATGGCTATCAGCAAAAATGCAAAACATAACAAGTGTTCACAAGGATGTGGTGAAAAGAAAACTTTTTTACACTGTAAGTGGTGTAAATTAGCGCAGCCATTATGGAAAACTGTATGGAGGTTTTTCAAAAAACTAAAATTAGAGATACCATATGATCCAGCAATCCCAGTTCTGGGTATTTACCCAAAAGATTTGAAGTCAGTTTATTGAAGAGATGTCTGCATTCCCATGTTCATTCTAGCACTATTCACAACAGTTAAGTTATTAAATTAACCTGTGTTCATCAATAGATGAATGGATAAAAAAGTGTGGATTTTTTTGTAATGGAATATATTCAGCCTTAAAAAATAAGGAAATTCTGTTATTTTTGATGATGTAGATGAACCTGGAGAGCATTATGCTAAGTACAATAAGCCAGGCACTGAAATACAAATACTGTGCATTTTCACTCATTTGTAGTATCTAAAATATTCCAACTCATGGAAGCAGAGAGAAGAATGGTGGTTACAAGGGCTGAGGTTTGTGGAGAATGAGGAGATGATAGTCAAAGGGTACAAAATCTCAGTTAGACAGGAGGAATATTTTTTTGAGATATAATGCACAGGGTGGTTAATATAGTTAATAATAGAGTATGTTTCAAAATTGCTAAGAGTAAATTTCAAATGTTCTCACTACAAAAAATGTTAAGTATTTCAGGTGATAGATATGTTAACTGACTAGCTTGATTTAATTATTCCACATTGTATTCATGAATTATAAAATCATTTTGTACCCCATAAATATATACAATTTTAAATTGCCAATTTATGATAAAAAATAAAACTTTTTTAAAAAAGAGCCATTCCAGGCAGGATTAGTAATATTAGTCCCATTTTATAAATGGAAAAATAAGGTAACACACAGTGGCTAGATGGCAGGCAAGAAGCCTGAAGCACATCATCAACATGTCGCCAGTGGAGTTCAAAGGTTATCTCTTCTAAGAAGCAGTCCCCAAACCCCAGGGCTTCCCTACATAATACCAAACAGAGCATGGTTGTGAACATCTCTCTTAGCTTACTTATAGTTTATTATTAGGGTTTCTATTTCTTTCAATAGCATTTCTTCATTTTCTATTACACCAGAATTCAGAATCAATTTCTCTTCTCATTTCTTTCCATTTCCTACCCTATCAATCATTCCGTGAAATCATTCATCAGTGGTAGTCGTTGGAAATGCAAAGATAAATAAGATATGGGACATGTCCTATATCTCCTCCTATCAGCTCCTCCCACTCTTTCCCTTGTTCACTCCCTCTGGCTCCACTGACTCTTTGCTATACCTACAACAGATTTAAAGTTTTTGAACTTTTTTATTTCCTCTGTTTGGAATGCAATCCCACTCTTCACCCATATCTACATGGCTTACTCCTGGGTAAGGGAAGTATGTCTTTAGGTGCCATGCTGAAATGTCACCTTACTAGTGAGGTCTTCCCCTACCTTATCTCAACCAGTACATGCTTTCCCTCTTTCCTGTTTCATAGCATCTGTCACCATCTGAATATAGATATATATGTTAATATAGATATAGGTACAGATACAGTTATATCTATGTAAATATAGACAGATACAGACATAGATGCTAAATCTACACACACACACACACACACACACACATACACACACACGCACACATGCACATACTCATTTGCTATCATTCTATCTTGCTTGTAATATAGACATGAGGGTAGAAATTCTTGTGTCTTTTGTTCACAGTCTCTCCATCCCCAGGAACAGCATCTGCCCTCACGAGAGCACTCAATAAGTATTTGTTGAATAAAAGAATAATTACATTTTCCCATCTGTCTGTTCAGCTAGACTGTGAGTGTCTCAAAAGGCAAAGAGCATTCTTGTCTGAAGATATTACATCCCCAGTGCTTTGTAGGGCATCTAAGACACTATTGGTGCTCAATTTGGATTGGTAGAGTAGAAATGGACAATCTGTCACGTGGCTATGTATCAAACTACAGTACAACCTTGAATTATTTCTTCCTACAACCTCAAAATTACCCTTCCTCCTTCAACTCCCCACTGATTCTCCTTATTCTGAAGATACTCATTCTCCTTACATGATTACTTTCCCAAAACTAATCCAAAATGAATATGACTTTATTCTCTGAAGACTGAGTTTGCTCCAGATCTTTCGTATCTGCCAAGTATTTTGCACTTGATATTTGTTGATTACAAGTATGGAGGAATCATCTCATATATGTGAATACCAGCACACTACACTGTCTTGAAATGTTATTTAAAAAAACACAGTTTTTAGTTAGAAAAATATAAAAATACTTTCTAAGTATAAGGTTAGTTCCCCAATCAAGATTTCACAAGTAATTACAGAATTGGATACATTCTGTATTTGAGTTAATGAGCTTCCTTTTCTAGGTTGTAAAATTCTTAATATCTAGATCATACTTTCTGTGTGTTCTTTATGTTGCCTTACACATTCTGACTGCTCAATAAATAACAATCAAATTAAAGCCATGGTGACTGTAACATTAATAAGTCCAATAAAGTTGTGCTTGGCTCTTTCTCTTTCATAGGCAGGTGCCTGCCAAAAGGCTTGCATAATAAATGCAATACAACCTGAGTCATTGGTATCTGGTCCTTTTCCTTATAAGAAAAATATTTCAAAATGTTTACAGTCTGTAAACAGTGGAAGGAAGGATACACATAAAAACAGTAACAAAAGTTACTGGACTTTTGCTCAAAATGACAAAGTAATAAATCAGAATCACAACAAACCATTGACTTTTAAATATTCTTGAAAACAGATTGAAGGGAACATTCTGACTTAGGAGAGGACAAGAAGGACCATCAAATGGTGTCTTTTCAGAGGCGACTTTTTCTTCCTCCAATAGTCCATCTGCCACAGTAGCTGCCAGTATGATAGAACAGTAAGATTTGAATAAGGACAAGTACCACTGTACTCATCCTCTCTCTTCCCTAATAAGCAGGGATTGTTGGCTAACAACAAAAGGACATCCTGGTTATGCCTTTGTGTCCTTGTCATTTGCTATAGATCTATCTATAGCACATACACTGTAATATATACAGATAAACTCATTAATGTTTCATAATCTATTTCAAAGTATAGGTTTCCCACTTCTCAGTTGAGCCTTCTTTGATCCTCATAAAGTCCTAAGGAATGGGTGTCCTTTAGTAAATAAATATATGCTCCACCATGTATTGAGTACTAGGTGTTTTAAATATTAATATTCTAATCCTCACAATAATTCTCTGAGGCAAGTGGATAATATCCCCACTGAAAATTACAAAATTAAGAATTAGAAAGGTTGTCACTTGTTGTATGTCATACAATCAATTACCCAAGTCATGGTTCAAAATCCAGTAGGTCTGATTCCAAAGGCTGTTTTTTACGGTATTTAATAGCATGGTGCCTTCAAGTACTGTAAAAGAGTATCTTAACAAGAGGTCCAAATAATAATGGTTGCAGTCATTGTCCCGGTGTTCTATTTGAGTAGAACAAAAGGACTATATCTGTTTGGGCATGAGACCCTGTATATTTTCATACACATTATTCCATATAATCTTCCCAATATCACTGAGCATTATTACTCCTATTTTAAAGATGAAACAACCAAGAATTTGATAGGGTTAGGTAACTTACTCATTGTCACAGAAGAGTCAGTTTCAAATACCAAACTACAGTCCTCCAAGTTCTGTGCTTTGCCAGTACATATCCTTATTTTGCTATTTAACTTCATGTATGTGTGTAAGTATGCGTACATGCATACATGTTTTGTCTCCTTAATTAAACTGTAAGCTATTAGAATGCATGGGTTGTATTTTATATTTATTTATATGTTACATTATACCTTGTTAAATTGTACCTTGTACATGATACTCAAGAAATAGAAATATATCTTTACTGGCAGTATAAAAATGATTTCATAGAAACATCAAATAACAACTGATTTCTAATAATATATGGGAAAAAATGACACAAGCTACTCACAATACTACAGATGTTTTCAATATACTCTGGTATTTCAGCACAGAAATCAAGAGAAAACATCACCGAAAAGATTTTTCCTTAAATCAGGGATGTTGAAAACAATCATTTGCTGAAACTGCAATGCTGTATAAATTGAACATGTTTCATTAAATTCAAGTTGATATTTAAGAACATGAGAGTTATTCAAAGGAGAAAGCTCTGACAAGATGAAATGCTTTCAACCTTTATGATAAGTATAAGGTTAGCAGGCAGTCTAAAATTAAAAGTAAAATCAACAATTAAAGCAGGTCTTTTAAAGCAATGGGTGGAATATGGCTGACTTAGAAGTGGCTTGTAATCCCAAAACCAAAATTATTTTTGCGAAATTTGTGTGATGCTAACATCAAAAATAAATTTATATATAACTCAAAATGAAGACATTTATTTATAGCTGAATACAACTGAAGCATATTATATGCGAAAGAAATATGTAGCCAAATAAACTGATGGCTGGGACATGTTTTGTGCATTAGCTATACAAGGTGTCAAAAATATGTGCAAAATGACCCTTTTTATTTTTCTGTTCTGTGCAATTGCTCTATATTACTACAAGGCACAACAAATTTGCATGACCTATCAATAATTCAGTCCAATACATTTATACCATACATTTATTTTTCAAAATTTTATGCAAACTCCTTCTGAAATAATATAAAATTGGCCCTAAATAGCAGATAAGGAAATTCATCTCTAATGAATTATTCAAAGAATAGGCAAAAAATGAAGGGCAAAGCTGGCTGAGTGGTAAAATACTGAGAGAAAATACTGAGAGAATGATACGTGGAGTGATTCTCTTGATTCTGAGACGGTAGAGGCAGAAGACACATTCATTTCCTTAGGTAGGTCATTCATGAATCAATATAATGAAATAAAATCCTAATAACTGAATTCTACTAGAAAATTATTGGTCTTTTGGTAGGCTCAACCATTACCATTTGGATGTTCAAATTGTCCTATTACAGATGCCAACTTTCAGTTATTGAAGGAAATCAGCCAGTGAGATGAGAACATTAATTGTTAGGACTTAGATTTGCTAGACACAATTTTAGTATCAATGTTCTGCACTCTTCATGTCATGATTATTGAAAAACCATTGAAATCCCAGCATTTTTCCTCTCTTGCTATCCACATCCCTTGTTCTAAGCCTCTGCCACTCAAAACTAAAAGCGTCGCTGCAGTTACACAAATATGTCATGCTCCCTTACCGCCGGGCTTTTGTACACATTACTTCTGTGAAGAAATGCCTTCTGCCTAGATTTTTCAAAATTAACATAAAGTAAAATGGACTTATTTTTGATGTATAGTTTTATGGATTTTAACTATGTACAGATACATATAACAACTATCACAATCAGGACAGAGAACTGTTCCATCACCCCCCAAAACTACCTAGTGCTATCACTTTAGAGTCACAACCTCCTCATATCTCTAACTTCTCAAAAATCACTGATCTTGTCTCTGTCACGGTTTTTCCTTTTAAGAATATTATATAAATGGAATCATACAATATCATATATTTTGAAACTGTCTTTTTTCACTTGGCATAATGCCTTTGAGATTAATTCAAACTGTTTTATGAATCAGCAGTTTATTCCTTTTATTGCTGAGTAGTATTCCACTGTATGAATGTACCACAGTTTATTCAGTCATCCATTGAAGATCATATGGATTGTTTCACCTTTGGAATATTGTGAATAAAATTGCTATGAGCTTTCATATGCAACAGTTTGTGTGAACATAAGTGTGGTAGGCTGAATAATGGTCCCCAAATATGTTCATGTTCTAATCCCCAGAACCTGTGAATATGTTACTTTCTATGGCAAAATGCACTTTGCAGATGTAATTAAGGACCGTGAAATGAGAAGATTATCCTGGACTATCTTGGTGGTACCTAAAGGCAATCACAAGCATCCATATAAGAGGGGAAAAGAGAATCGCCCCAGTGCAAAGAGGGGAAGGCAATATGATCATGAAGGCAGATATTGGAGAGATGTGGCTTAAAGCCGATTAATACTAGCAGCCACTAGAAGCTAAAAGAATCAAAGAATAGATTCTTCCCTAGAGCTTCTGGAGGGAGTGCAGCCCTGCCAACACTTTGATTTCAACCTGGTGAAATTGATTTCAAATTCTTTTTCCCTAGAACTGTCATAAAATGGTTTTTTTTGTTGTTTTTTTAAGCCACTGAGTATATGGTAATTTGTTACAGCAGCCAAAGGAAACTAATACAATAAGTCTTCATTATTTGGGGTTAAATTGCACTCCTGGGAGTGCAATTGCTGTGTTGTATGGGAAGTATATGTTTACCTTTAAAAGAAACTGCAAAATTGTTTTCCTGAATAACTGTATAATTTTGCATTTCCATCAGCAATGTATGAGAGATCAAGTTGTTCCACTTCCTTGTAAGCGTTTGATATTATAAGTATTTTTATTTTATGCATCCTAATCAGTGTGTCCTGATATTTAATTGTGGTTTTAATTTGCATTTCACTAATGACAAATGATTTTGAAAATGTTTTCGTGTGCTTATTTTCTATTCATATATCCTCTTTGGTGAAGTGTAAGTATAATCTTTTGCCCGTTTTCTAATTGGATTGCCTGTTTTTTAACTGTTGAGTTTTGACAGTTCTTTGTATATTGTAGATACCAGTCCTTTGTTGGGTTTATAGTATGCCTGTATTTTCATCCTCTTAACGAGGTCTTTTCACAGAGGAAGTATTTTCAATATTGATGAGGGCCAAAGTAACATTTTTTTTATTTTATGGATCTTGTTTTTCATGTCATTTTTAAACTTTTCATTGGAACTTCAAAAAGCATTTCTCTTATGTTTTTCTTTGAAGTTTTATATTTTATATGGAGATCCATGGTACATCCATTTTAGATTAATTTTTGTTTGAGATTAAAGTCAAGATTCATTGTTTGGATATGATTGTCCAATTGTTGCAACACCATTTGTTGAAAAGAATATCCTTCTTCCTTCAAATTGCCTTTGACCTACATGTCTATCCTGCCACCAATTCCACACTGTCCTAATACTGATTACTGTAGTTATATATTATAGAAAGTCTTAAAATCAGGTAGTGTGATTCCTCTAACTTGATACTTATTTTCCAGAATTGTTTCAGATAATCTAGTTCCTTTGCCATTCCTTAAACATTTTTAAATAAGCTTGTCTATATAAACAAATAATCCTGCTGGGATTTTGATAGAAATTGCATTAATCCTGTAGATAAATTTTGGAAAAATTGACCTTTTTTACTATGTTGAGTCTTCTAACCCCAAGCCACATGATTTGTATAAATCTTTGATTTATCCTATCTGCATTTGGTAGTTTTCATCCTAAAGATGCTGTTTATGCCCTGATACCAAAATCAAACAAATCGCAAGAAAGTACAGCTACAGATCATCTCTCATGAACATAGATATAAAAATCTTCAACAAAATATTAGCAAATCCAATTGAACGGTATATAAAATAATTATACAACAACTGAGATTTATTCCAGGTATGCAAGGCAGGTTCAAGATGTAAAAATCAGTTAATGTAATCCAGGATATCAAAATGTTATAGAAGAAAAATCATATGACCATATATATAAATGTATAAAAGTATTTGACAATATCCACCAAATATTCATGATTTAAAACATACTCTCAGAAAACTAGGAATACAGGAGAACTTCCTTAAACTTGATAAACAACATCTACAAAAAGCCAACAGCTAACACTATACTTAACGGTGAAAAAAAATGGATGCTTTCCCCATAAGATCAGAAACAAGGCAAGATCACTAACAAAGATGTCCCCTCTCACCACTTCTATTCAACATCATACTGGAAGTCCTTGTTAATGCAAAAAGACAAGAAAAAGAAATAAAAGGTATACAGTTTGGGATGGAAGAAGTAAAGCTGTTTTTGTTCCCAGGTTACATGATAGTTTATGTATAAAATCCAAAAGAATCAATAAAAAACCTCCTGGAGCTAATAAGTCACTTTATCAAGGTTGCAGGATACAAGGTTACTATTCAAAAGTCATTTTTTTTATATTGTCAATGAACATCCAGAATTTGAAATTAAAAACAAAATACTATTTATATTTGCATCAAAAAATAAAAATTCCTAGGTATAAACCTAACAAAATATGTACAACGTATATATAAGGAAAAAAATAGATTCTTTCAACTTTTGAAGAAAGAAATCAAGATCTAAATAAATGGAAAGATAGTTCATGTTGACAGATAAAAAGACTCAATATCATTAAAATGTCGGATTTCCCATATTTTATCTACAGATCCAATGCAATCCCAGTCAAAATCCCAGCAAGTTATTTTTTGGATGTTGACAAAGAGATTTTAAAGTTTCTATAGAAAAATAAAAGATCCACAATAGCCAACAAGATATTTAAGGAAAAGAACAAACTGGATGGAAGGACTGAATTACCAGACTGTAAGACTTACTATAAATCTACAGTAATCAAGACAATGTGGTATTGGCAAACAAATAGACAAATAGATCAATGAAACAGAATACAGAGCCCGGAAATAGGCCCTCACAAATATAATCAACTTATCTTTGACAAAAGAGCAAAAGCAACTCAATGGAGAAAAAAGTCTTTTCAACAAGTGGTATTAGAACAGAAATTCATATGCAAAAAAAAAATGAATATAGACACAGACCTTACACCTTTCACAAAAATTGACTCAAACTGAATCATAGACCCAGATTTAAAATTCAAAAATATCAAACTGTTGGAAAATAACATAGACACAAATCTAGATGACCTTGAGTTCAGAGATGACTTTTTAGATCCAACACCAAAACTGTAATTCATGAAAGAAAAAAAAATATTAAATTGAACTTCATTAAAATAAAAAACTGTTGTTCTGCAGAAAATAACGAAAAGACAAGGCACACACTGAGAGAAAATCTTTACAAAACACATATCTGATAAAGGACTGGTATCCAAAATGCACAAAGAATTTTTAAAACTCAACAATAATGAACAAACAATCCAATTAAGAAATGGGCAAAAACTTACACAGATGACTCACTAAAGAAGATATCCGAATAGAAAGTAAGCATATGAAAAAATACCCCACATTGTATGTCATTAAGGAATTACAAATTACACATGTACTCACCAGCGAATTGTTTTCACTGATCAACACCTAAGTGCACATATAGGAATAACATTTATCGGGCCTCGGGCAGATGGGAGAGGGGAGGAGGGGATGGGTACATACAAACATAACAAGTGCGATGCGCACCATCTAGGGGATGGACACGCTTGAAGCTCTGACTCGGGGGGAGGCAAGGGCAATGTAACCTAAGCATTTGGACCCCCATAATATGCAGAAATAAAAAAAAAGAAAAAAGAAAATAAAAATTAACTGAAAAAAAAAAGGAATTACAAATTAAAACACCAGTGAAATACCATTACATATCCATTTGAATGGCCAAAATCCAAAACACTGAGGCCACCAAATACTGGTGAGAAGTGGAATAACAGGAACTCTACTTCATTGCGGGTTGAAATGCAAAATGTACAGCCAATTTGGAAGATAGTCCAGCAGTTTCTTACAAAGTGAAATATAGTCTTACCCTACAAGCTGGCAATTTTGCTCCTATGTATATTTACTGAAATGAGTTTTTTTAAGAAAAAACCCGAAGGATGGACATATTTGAAACTCGGACTTGGGGGGGGACCAAGGGCAACATATGTAACCTAAACATCTGTACCCCCATAATATGCTGAAATAAAAGGAAAAAAAAGAAAAAGAAAAAACCTTATGTCCACATAAAAACCTGCACACAGAGGTTTATGGCAGCTTTATTTATCTTGCCAAACATGGAAGCAGCCAAAATGCCCTTCAATAATTAATAAATAATATAAAATATAGATAAACTGTGGAACATGTATAAAATGGAATATTCTTCAGCAATAAAAATTATACATGTATTAAAAAATCACGCCCCTTCCCATAAATATGTGTAATTATTGTGTCAATTAAAAACAAAATATAAATTTTTAAAAAATGAGCTATCAAGCTACGAAAACACATGGAGGAATCTTAAATACATATTACTAAATAAAAGAAGCCAATATGTGAAGGCTACATATTATATAATTCCAATTATATAACATTCTGGAAAAAAATAGAACTATAGAGACAATAATAGTATTAGTGATTGCCAAGGGTTCAGGTCGAGCACAGGATATTTTAAAGGCATGTTTGGTATGATGCTGTAATGGTGGTTCAGGACGTTATATATTAGTCAACGCCTATAGAATGTACAATACAAAGAGTGAACTGTACCACAAACTATGGAATTTAATAATCATGTATCTGTATCGATTCATCAACTGAAACAAACGTACAATGGTTATACAAAGGGAAACTGGGAGGATTAAGGGAAGAAATGTGGCGATTTTCTGTACATTTTGCTCATTTTTTCTGTAAACTTAAAACCTCTCTGAAAAATAAAGTCTATTAATTTTTAAAAGACATTTTTATGTATTTTTAGATTTATTGATAAATATTTAATTTTTTGGCTGGGTACTTATAAATTGAATTTTGTTTTAAATTACAGTTTTCAATCATTTATTGCCAGTATATAGAATTATAATTGAATTTTGTGTGTTAAACTTATACCGTGCAACCTTGCTAAATTCGCTTACTTGTTCTACACACATTTTGTATTTCTTGAGATTTTTCTACATAGACAACCAGTTTGATTGTGAGTAGGGAAAGTCCACATGCATACACACACATACACACACACTCACACATGCACACACACAATCAGTTCAAGCAGACCTTGAAGGATTGTATCTATTTCATTAAGCAACAAATATTAGAATATTTGAAACTTGTCTTCATAACGTACTTTTGTCACTATGAACTCCTTTCATAGTGTATATTTTTAAATGACAATTCTTGGCTACATCTATAAATCAAAGTCATCTATGGTGTACATTTGCAATATCTCAAATACTTAAGATACGTCTATAAAAGCACTTTGGAACTATCAGATAAAGATAATTGCTTTTGCACATATCCTGCAGATTTCCAATGAAAGATATTCAAACACAGTACCCGGTGAATGCATCTGAGGAAAAATTTTACTCAATAATTTTGACAGGGAATTAAAACAACATTGTGATTGAGTTGATTTCTTTAGGTTTCTTTTAATTGACAAGTATAAATTGTATAATACATAAATTGTATAGATATACATACAACATGATGTTTTATGTATTTGTAGAATGGCTAAATCAAGCTATTTAGCATATGGAGTTGAATTTTTAGAAAATATATCCTTACCTGTTTTCATCATTTACAGCAAATGAAGAAACAATAGCCCATCATCTAACAATTTTCAAGATACCAATTACACTAAAAATTCTGCATCTGATTAGAGTTCTAGATAGACTTCAACTGAGAGAACTATCATAAAGAAGAAAATAATCAAGTAATCAACATTTTTAAGAGTAAAGCCTACACTACCTAGTAACCTCTGATAGATTATCAGTATCTAGAGTTTTGTTGTTGTTTTGAAATAATTTTATGGAGATATATTTACATATTCTATAAATCTCCCTTTTCAAGTATACAATTAACTGATTTTTTGGATAAATTTACTAAGTTTGGTAAAATTATCAAAGCTATCTCAATAAAACATTTCCATCACCCAATATAAACCCTCATGCATATTTATTGTTAATCCCTGTTACCCACCACCACAACACTAGGCAACCATTAACCTACTCTCTATAGTTTTAGTTTTGTTGGATATTTCACATAAATGAAATTGTAAAATATGTGGTCTCTTATGTTTGGCTTCTTTCACTAAACATGTTTTTGAGATGTGATAGCATGTTTTCATTTGTTTTAATGGCTGAATAATATTCCATTTCATGGATATGCCACATTTTGTTTATTCATTCATAATTTGATGGACATTTGAGTAGTTTCCATCTTTTGCTTATTATGAATATGCTGCTATCAACATTTCTGCATAAGTCTCTGTGTGGACGTATATTTTCAATATTTTTGGGTATATACTTAGGAGTGGAACTGCTGGATCATATGGTAACTCTGTGTTTAACTTTTTGAGAAATTGCCAAACTGTTTTCCCAAGCAGTTGTACCATTTCACATTCTCACCAGAAATGTATATAGATTTCAATTTCTCCAACACATGTTATTGTCTGCCATTTTGATTAAAGCATCCTAGCGGATGTAAAGAAGTATCTTACGGTGAGTTTTATTTGCATTCCCCTAATGGCTAGTGATGTTGGACATTTTTTCATGTGCTTTTAAGTCATTTGAATATCTTCTTTGGTGAAATATCTATTCAAAGCTTTTGTCCATGTTTGATTGCTATATTAAGGTATAAGATTTGTGGTACATTCTGGACACAAACACTTTATCAGATACTTGTTTTACAAATATTTCTCCTTTTCTATTTCTTGTCTTTTTAAAAAATTAAACTGTTTTATTTTGAGATAATTGTAGATTCACATGCAGTTGTAAGAAATAATACAGAGAGGTCCTATATACAACCTACCAGTTTCCACAATGGTAATATCTTGCAGAACAATATCATAACCAGGTTATTGACATTGATATAGTCATATAAAAAACATTTCTATCACCATAAAAATCCTTCATGTTGGCTGGGCGTGGTGGCTCACGCCTGTAATCCTAGCACTCTGGGAGGCCTAGGCGGGCAGATCCTTTGAGCTCAGGAGTTTGAGACCAGCCTGAGCAAGAGCAAGACCCTGTCTCTATTAACAAATAGAAAGAAATTAGCCAGACAACTAAAAATATATAGAAAAAATTAGCCGAGTGTGGTGGCGCATGCCTGTAGTCCCAGCTACTTGGGAGGCTGAGGCAGGAGGATCACCTGAGCCCAGGAGTTTGAGGTTGCTGTGAGCGAGGCTGATGCCATGGCACTCTAGCCTGGGCAACAGAGTGAGACTCTGTCTCAAAAAAAAAAAAAAATCCTTCATGTTGTTCTTTTATAGCCAAACCCATTTACCCATTTTCGTTCTACCCCACCCCTTAAACCCTGGCAAACAGTAATTTGTTAATCTGTTCAATATTTCCATATTTCCTTTCTCTAGTGGTGTTTATATTTATAAAAAGAAAAAAATCACATTTTCAAATTACGATCATTTTCAAGAAGTCTGGAGCAAACGAGTCTCTTTTTCAATATTACTATTTTAGCCAAAGGTTTTTGGAAACCCCCCTCAAATTTGTTTTGAAACATTTTTTATGAACTTAATTTCTTTGCTTTGATTTGCTTTTGTTTTCATAAGCCAGATACTACCATATGGCTTTCTTGTGCTTTACTTCAATATCAGAGTTAAAATGAAATGGCTGCAAGATTCTCAAGAGTCCTCATGTTATAAAGGAAATGGCTTGTGGAGCCAGGAGATGTGCATTGTAACAGGTCCTCCAAAATCGTTTAGATCAGTAATTCAGCGTACCCAATTAAAACAAAAAGAACACTAGATAGTGCCTGCACAAGGTAACCATCCCATCTAAATGTCTCAAAAGGATGCAAGTTGATAGTGTTAAAAGCTATTTCTCTTGAATGGTTTAATTCAGTCTCAATTCAGTTTTAGAATCTCTTTTTCATGAGTTGCTACAGGTATACCCTCCCATTAGTCAAAGAAGTTTCATTTGTAAGTCTGACACCATGTATTTACATGAGAATTAATGCTAAACTTGGTTGAATTACATCGCTATAATTATCAAGTATAAAGATTCAGGCAATTGCAGCCTTAAATTCATTTTCCTTTGCCTATTACCTAGGCTCTTTTTCTTCTATGCTGTTAATGTTTTTTCTTAAGAAAATGAAAGTGGCTATATTTATCAGTCAGGATATGCTAGGTTATGCTGTGATAATAGACAACCTCAAAAATCTCAATGGCTTAAAAAAGCAGAGGTTCATAACCTTACTCGCACAAAGTCCACTGCTAAATATAATACTTAATGAAAAAAGATAAAGTCAAGCAAGTATATATCAGATTTCATCATTATACAAAATTTAATGATATAACATTTAGCAAAATATATGCATAAGGTTAAACTTTTAAAAATATATAATTTAGAATAGTGCCTACATTTAAGATGGATAGTGAGTACATAGGGAATCATTATCTTTTTATTCTTTACACATTGTATATATGTTATTTTTTTACATTTTTATGTAAAATAGTTTTTATAAACTATTTCATAAAAAAGTTGTCCCAAGTGGCATATTACCAATAATAGACTTGAATTTTAATAATATTTTAGAGATCTTATTTGAAAGTATTAAGTAATGATAGCTATAGCCAGTTTATGGTATTTAACCGAAATAATAGCCTAACCCTGGATGTCCCTATTGTAATTTTTTTCATACATTCTATAGGCAAAATTTACACTTTTGAATGACATAAGAGGCAGTATATGATTGTAATTAACAACACAGACTAGAGGTAAAATTCTTTGGATTTGCTTCAAGTTACATCAACCACAGGTACCAATGAAATAAATAAAACTATAAAGATACTTTAAGATTGAAAGATGTGAGGCCTTGGTTCCTTCAAGATCTTAACTGATATATTAATCTATGATCATAATTGAAAGAAAAAAATGTGATTCCTTGTAGAGATGTGGTTCTATATGGAACTGCGTGACCAATGACAATCACACTGGATTCCAGAGACTGGCATCAACTCGGACTTTTGTTTTTAATTCCCATGATAATCTAGCATAAATGCAAAGTCATGCTATAAATCAGGTAAATTTCATTGTATTAGAGAAGTTTTCAACCACAACAGCTTTCCCTTGAAAAACAATCTTTAAGAGATTGGAAGATTAAAGACTTTCTAATATCTTAGACTTAGACCTTCCTGAGATTGCATAACTATCTTTTAGCTCAGATGAACACAGTAAGGTACACAATAGATGCTCAGTAAATGTCTGTAAAATGACATTAAATTGATCCAAGTTAAGACCAGCATCTTTCAAGTTTCCTCATATGTGAGTCTTTTTACTTTATTGATAAAACTGGTATAGGTCTTAGGCCTGTAGACCAATGCAGATTTTTTTGATTCCCATATAACAATGGTTAAAAAAAACATAAATAATCTAAAACTTTTTCTCCATCCTTTAATTATAGTGCTCTATTCAGTTATCACTATATTTTCTAACATTGTGTAATCCAGCAGTATACTTAAACCAAAATTCCTAGTTATGTTCATATATCCATTCAAAAATATTTTCTGAATACCTACTGTGTGTCCAGCACAGATATGTAGAGGATATACAAGTGAACAAAACAGAAAATTTCTGCTTTCATGAAGTTACATTTTGTTGGGTCCCTACATGCTAACCATCCTGAACAATATTAGGACAGAATTATGAAGCTTTTTTGCTATGCTTTGAATGTATGTGTCTGTGTAAGCCCATTTGTGCTGCTATAACAGAATATCTGATACTAGGTAATTTATAAAGAACAGAAATTTATTTTTCACAGTCTGGAATGTAGGAAGTCCAAGATCAAGGCACAGGTATCTGATGTCTAGTGAGTGTCCAGACTCTGCTTCCAAGATGGTCCCTTGATGCTGCACTCTCAGAAGGGAAGGAACAGTGTGCTTCATATGGACGAAGGAAGAAGGACGGAAAAGGATGAACTCGCTCTGTCAAGCCCTTTTATAATGGTATTAATCCATTCATAAGAACAGAGCCCTTAAGACATAAATACCTCTCAAAAGGCCCCACCTTCCAAAATTATTGCATTGGAGATTCAGTTTTCAAAATAAATTTTAAGAAACACATTCAAACCACAGCAGTGTCCCTCCAAGATTCGTATGTTGGAACCTAATACTCAATGTGATAATATTAAGAGGTGGTGCCTTTTGGGAAGTGATTAAGTCATGAGCACTTCACACTCATGAATAGGATTAGTGCTCTTATAAAAGAGGTTGAAGAGAGCACCCTAGTCCCTTTTTTGGCCTTATGTCCCTTCTTCCATGTTAAGACACAGTGTTCATCCCTTCTGGAGGATGCAGTAATAAGGCACTATCTTGGAAGCAGAGACCAAGCCCTTACCAGACACCAAATCTGACAGTGCCTTGATCTTAAACTTTGCAGCCTCCAGAACTGGGAGAAACAAATTTCTATTATTTATAACCCAGTCTATGATATTTTGTTACAGCATAAGGAATGGACTAAGATACCTTTCGATAGAAATTTTACAAACAGTGGGAAGAAACGTGGAGACTATTTATGATAAATTAACCCAAACAAGCAGAATGGAAAAAAGTATGCACTTAATTAATAAGGTAATGCACATGATAATCATTTCTACCATTAATGGAGATCACATAAATAAATAATAGTTATAACATATTGAGCTCTTTAATAGTACCACATGCTTCATCTCATTGAATTCCTATATCAAGTATGTAATTAATTACTGTTATTATCCCTAGGTTTCAGATGAGGGCACTAAAGCTTACATAAGTTAAGGCAGGGATGGGGTGAGAAGAAGTTGGCAATGCTCTTGAAGGCACAGAGTCTGGAACTTACAACTCGTGCTTGCCTTACCCCACCAGAGCAAAGTCAATCAAATACAAGGATGAATAATACACCAAATGCAGTTCCTGCTTTTTAGCAGCTCATGAGTCATCCAAAGTTGTAGATAACTAAAAACAATAACACTTACTATTACCTCAGTGCTGTGCTAACCATTTAATGATGCTTTATTTCCCTTAATCCTTATAACAAGCCTATAAAAATAAGTACTGTTGGTTTCTATATTTTAAAGATGAGGAAACCAAGAAAAACTTGCCTAAGGTCACACAGCTAATAAGAGAGCCACAATAAGGATTGCAGCATATAAGAAACAAACAAAAAAAATTGTGTGTTAAGGTGATGTGTTTATAAATGATATTCCTTTGGAAAATTATCTTCAATAACTTGCTTTCATCCTCTTTCCTGTAGAAAACAAAGCACTCAAACAGATGATATTTTGGTAAGTTATTTTCTACCTATGACACTGGGAGATTCATTTGTTCCACACACATTAGCTACCAGCTCCATTCTTGACTGCCTCAATCCAGTGGTTCACAATACTGTGTAAATCCAGCTCTCCCATACCTGTGGAGGAATGACCTCAGGGAGCAAGCAGAGATTGCCTTAGCTCTTTCTCTTTCTCTTTCTTTCCCCCCCGCCTCTCTCTCCCTGCCACCTCTTTCAAGTAGACCTATGATTCTGTTATCAGCAACACTTAAAGCAGCTCTTCTCCTGTATTTTAATATTTTAATGAAGGTTTGTTCTGACACTGCTGTTAATTGGTATTTAATGTCACTTCAGCAAGAGAGGATATGTGTATAATTATATATATATACACATATATATATGAAATTAATTTATTCTCTGGGCATGGAGGTTGGAAGATGATAGAAGCATGTAAGCAGTCTGAGATGGTTGACTCACAGGGAGATGACTAAGAGTCCCCAAAATGCTATGACTTGGACACAAACTAACATGAGGATATTCACTCTCAGGGATTATAAAATTCCTATACGTACTTTATGAGCAGGATTCTGGGAGCTAGCAAATATGGCTACATTAGAAATATTTTAAGGACTGTAAGAAGTTTGCTCTTTTAAATCATTATCATATGATAGCTATTTAAAACTATTAAATTCTGGGTTTTCCTGAAAATTAGAAAAGCTAAAATGTATACATCTATGATGGACTGACATGTGGGGTGACTAGAAAAGGATAAAATATAATAGATTAGAAGACCTTGGAAATAATGAAACTAAGCTGAAATGAGTAAAATGGAATTTTCTGAAACTTAGTGGCAAAGTTAAAATTGGATACCCTGTCCACTATGACATTGTGGAAATGCATTCTACAATACCCCTTCCAAAATTCCAAAACATGAAGTCACCCTCAACAATAATCAAGGAAGGCTTTACGGTTCAAACAAGTAATTTGGACAATACTGGTTGAAATGGAAACATTTATTGGTTTGCTAAATGGTATGACTTTCACTGAAAATTGAACCAAATTCTAGCTATCTAGATTATTAAAATATAAGATATTAGAGATTAGAAAGCATCAACCTAAATTTTCATATTTTACATGAGGAAGCAGAGTTTCCTCATAGGAGTTCACTGACTAGTTCTAAGGCACATGATGAGTGAGCACAGCTGGAATTAGAATGCTAGACTCCAAGTTCAGTGCTATTCTTTTTATTAGCTGTATTTTAGGTTTCTTTAGATTCTTTAGAATGAGATCATTTTCTGACTTTTTGTCTGTTCCTTAGGAAAATTTTGAAGAAAGCCCACTTTAGCCTTGGCTTCCCTCAGCATTCCCATTCTGTTAACAAGCTCAGCACTGCTGTCCTCCACACAGTCCAATCCTTCTGGGCAATGTTTCATATTCTATACCTTTGTCATCCCACTCCACAGGGATGCCACAATTTTGAATGCAAAAGAAAAAATGGAATCTCCAACAGTGGGATTTCAAGCCTTAGAGCAAAGCTCACAAAGGAAAGGGACTTTTTATATCCTCAAATCACAAATAGTTTCATATACAAATATTCTACTCCTGGAACGTACACATCTCTGACTATATTTTATTTTTGTAATTCCAAAGTCAAAATTCAACTTAATATTTCCCACAGACCCTAATGCAAGCATGAGTACAGGGCCTCAGATTGGCTCATCAATGAACATTTGCAACAAGGCTATTTCAGGCAACTTAATGACCCAATTGCTCAGCAATCAAATCAATTGCTCGTCACCTGACCTTTAACTAGATGAAAATCTATATCCCTGACAAATCAAGCCTCTCACAGTCTTTTATTAAAAAAAAAAGAAGAAGAAGAAAAGACACCAGAGTATTAACCACTATGAGATACCAGAACAAACTACCTCATAATTTAACAAAATATGTAATCACTTTTTCTCTCTCACAAATGGATCAGTACACATACAGATCAGTTCCAAATATAACAACCAAGGAACTACAACTGCACCAAGAAGGCTAAGATTTCTCTCCTTTTTACACAAAATATAGGTTACTGAAGAAGTGTTGCAGAACATGGATTAATCACACTCCTTGCTCCAAGAATAGTGTATGTCTATATTACTACTTTTTAGAAGAATAATTTTCTTCAACCCAAAAATCTACAGGGAGAAATATGGCTTGTATCGTTAAAACATATTGTCATGAAGTATTTTCTACCACATAAGTGAGTAGAATTCTTTCTGGTTATTATAGTGCTTCTATTTAAAGATGCTTTTTTAAAAAATAAGTCATAGCTGTGACTGACTGCATTTTTCATAATGTGCATAATAATGTCTGTTTCTTAAAGTTCCTTGACAGGATTGGTCAATACAGGCCCTGAAACCTATAGAAATAGGTCATAGCCAGCATTCTAATTAGCAAAGGGGACCATGTGGCCCTCAAAGTATCCTTGCTTCTCTTGGCACAGCCTGGAAAATCATTCGTGCATTTCCTACAATGACAGACAAATACCATTTATTTTAAAAGCTCTTTCCTCTCTTTTTCTCTGAAAGTAAACCTATGCTTCCAGAATTTTTTTCTGACTCTGTAAACTGAAAGTACAACTAGCTTACAGAAAGTAGAGCCCCACTTCAATCTCCATTCAAGTTCTATATTTGGAGGAAAAAAACAGAGATAATTCATCTTGCATTAATTCTGAATGAGGCCTGAGTCCCTTATTTATTAATTAGTGTTTAAGATATCAACAGATGTGCTCCATATACAAATTAAAAAATGTCTCTCATAGAGTTTATCTCCCTGACACTCTCCAATTGTCAGGCATGGCAGTCTCTGGAATACTGAACAAGCTAATGCAGGTGCCACAGTGATGCACTGTTGCAGTTAGGAGCAGAACATAAAGCACAGAGTTCTTTAAGTATTTGGTTGTAACCACATATCCTCAATCCTAACAATAAAAGAACAAAACTTCTCAATATCTCATTGCAACAGTTAATAGCATTAAATATCCCAAACCAGCATTATAAAGTTAAGCGAACGATGCATCACATAAAAAACAAGGGAATGCAGTAATATTTTATTCTCTGTAGCCCAACCAATATGCCTCTTTCCATTGTAATTATACTTTCTGGTTTGAATGGGATTTTTGTCTTTTGGAATAGTTTGGCACATTTGCATGTACATATTAAAGTATGAAAATACAATTATTATCATGTAATGCATTTCATGTTCAATTTGATTATTTTCTGGTCTAAACCCCTAATATCTATTTAATTAAGAGAGAGAAAGGAGAGAGAGAGAGAGAGAGAGAAGAAGAAAAAAAGAGAGTGAGAGAACAAGTGAGAGAGAGTGCTCATGAGAGTGAGAGTTGCTGTTCAGGACCATAATTGAAAGCTAACAAGATGTTTCATTATTACCCAGATACGATCCAATTCCACCTATAATTTTTTACTGGGAGAAAAACGAGTGCTTTATGTTCTATTAATTCTGAAGAATTTTTTATTGTTTATAATATTTTTATAATACACTCTGTAAAGGTAATAAATTGTGTCATTTTCCATTTGCTTTTTATACTCTCTCTAATCAGCTTGTAAATAACGAGTATTATGAAGTGGCAATGCAATCTTGAATACACATGGAAACAGCACCACAAATCTGCGTGCCTATTACTTTCAGTGAAGCTAATAATCAAAAGTGCCTCTTATAAAAAGTACTGCATATTATCACTTCAGAGAATTCAGAGGGCATCTCAGATAAGTGCTACGCATAACTGTTCACGAAGGTCAAAACAACTAATATAGCATGGGATGTGTCTGCCCAGGGGAAGGGAGGTTTTTTTTTTTTTATTTCAGGGTATTCTGAGGGTACAAACATTATGGGAAAGGGAGGTTTTTTAAAATCTTGCAGAGGCCCCAGCTTTCTTATGGGGTGATAGGACAAACCCAAGGGTAGTTCACTCAGGAAAGGAAGGAACTGATCTAAGCAATTATAAGAAGTCACTAACACTGCTCAGCTCTTTCACATGCATTATTTCAGTGCTTTCCAACTGTATTAATTAGAATTTTCTTCAGTTGTAATAGAAAAATATAAAATAATAATGGCTTAAAATTGATTTCTTTCACATAAAGGTCCAACTTGATGGATCAGGCTAGTACAGGTGCTCCACTATAATCAGGAGTCCAGGATCACAGATCTTATTTGCTCTATCTTTCTCAATTCATAATCCAAAATGGATACTCCAGCTTCAGCACAACTTCTCTGCATCCCAGCCAGCAGCAAAGGAAGAAAAAAATACAGAGTCCATGCTTTTTCTTTATAAGCATTCCTAGATGTTGCACATTTCACTTGTGCTTGTGTCCCATTGGTCATAACTTAGTCACATGGCCGCTCACAGTTGCATGGGAGGCCATGGAATGAAATCATTAGTCAGATACCTCAGTGGTCAGCTAAAAGTTATCTGACCATAGAAGAAAGTGAGAATGGATACTGGAAGCCAATTAGCAGTCCCTGTCACAACGAGTAGCCTGTGGAGCTTAAGTGACCAGTTATGGCAAAGAGCCCCTAATTCATGTGTATACCAAATATTAGCTACAGATGGAACAAACAATGTATCTCCTAGATATATACCTGCTATATAATAAAATGTAAATTTATTTCAAAGTATTTTTAAATTCTGGACAGTGCTTTTATCATTGGATATTTTCCAAATTAGCCAATATTAATGCATACCTACTTTATGTTGGGAAGAGGAAACTGAAGCTTAGAGAGGTAAGATGACCTGCAGCTAGTCAGTGGAAGATCTAGGATCCTTGCCTAGGTCTGTGTGTTCCAGAACCTCTAAGCAAGCAATGTTGATAATTTCTCATGAGGTTCTACAAAGATGGTGAAAAACAAACATTATGAACACTGAGCAACCTCTCTTGTACACCATCCTCAGTACTAGGCTAACTAAAAAGAATTTGGGGCAAGGTTTGTCATGTCTGGTGTGAGGAAATGGGCAGAACAGGGCAAGAGAAACCAAAATGGGGAATATATTTAGAGCAAGAGCTCTTACTTTGACCATCAAGACCTCCCAGCCACAGGGTTAAACTGAGAAATTCACAGAGATTGGCAAGGACTGGCAGGCTCTAACAAGCAACACTAGAGATCGCTAATTTAAGGAGTAAGGGTGTCAGCTCCTTACTTTATGGCCCAATTTTCTATCCCCTGCTCAACCTGAAGGCCAAAAAGTCAGCATAATATACTGGATATAATTATGCTTTAAATTCAGACATACTCAGGTTTGAATATTCACTCTGCCAAGTACTAGCTGTCTGACCCAAAGATGGTGCTGTATACAGTGTGTTCTTTCCAGTATGTTACACACATGCAATACAGCTAACACTTCTTAAGCAATCATTATGTGCTAGGCATTGCTCTAACTGCTTTATAAGCATTTCCTTTTAATCCTTAATGCTGGGAATGAAATACTAATTTTAACTCCATTTTACAGATGATGAAAATAAGGTGTGGAGAAGTGAAGTGATTTGCCCAACACCATACAACTAGCAAGTGGCAGAGAAAAACTTTAATTTTGAGAATTGTACTTCAAAGCATTAAGCTGTACTGCTCATCACTGAGGATATTTGATAAGGGATGTGATGGATCCTCATCTATGTTTTTAGAAAGGCACATTTTTGGCAGCATGAGAAAATGGAGAATTGCTTGATTAGAGATCAAGAGTCCAATTACAAGGCTGTTGCAACAGAATTATGGTAGTGGCAGTGGAGGAGGAAGGAAATGTACAGCAGTTGTTGCCGATATTGCTGCAATATAACCAGATCACTCAGGAGGACAAGGTAAAGAAAGGTATTTCTGGATTGAAACATTAGAGAAGTGGTGATGTCATTAACAACTAAAGTAATACTTCCTGACAACCCCCCAAAAAAAGACGATAGATCATCTTTGATGTATGTGAAACAGATGGTAAGCAGAACATGTGGAGGGCAGGGAGAAAATGAGTTCAGTTTTAGACATGTTGAATTTGAGTTATTGGTGTTGGACATATACACTTATCATTTATGCAGCTATTTTGCAGTTAATGTAATAGGGAGTTAACAGATCATTTTAAAAATTCAACTGTGAAAATAAAATACCCTGAAAAATTAACTTCATAAAAATGAATATAATTGAAGATGGTTGACAATCCCAGTCTGGCCTATCTCAGAGGGCTATTATGAAGATTTGAGGAGATAGATAAAAAATGTCCTATTAACTATAATATGGTATACAAATAGGAATAATTGGCATGCTATTATGGATGTCTAATAGACAGATGGACACTGGAGGGCAGCTGCTAAAGGGCAAAATAGCTTGAGAGTTGTTAGCATACAGGAAGTCCAAGTGGTAGAATATATTTTATTTTTTAACTCACCTTATTTGCATAACTTGAAAACAAATCAAATCAGAGCAAATAAATATGAATTGGAGTATAAGTGGATTGCAAACCTGGTTTTCTACTTAACCTTCAAAGTGTAACAGCCTTTCTAAAGTCACACAAAATAGAAAGTATTCCATTTGCTGAGTCTATTAGGAAGAAGTTTATCTTTTGTCCCCCCACTGCCTAGTGCTTCATACTTCAGGAAATACCTCATATATGATGCTCTTTCTTTTCAAACCCTAGGAAGGAGAATGAGTTGGATATATCCCATAAAATGGCTTTTGTGAATTTAAAAATAAGATTAGCATTTGGCTCATTAATAAATCTTTGTGGAAGAGTTTCCATTGAAAAAAGCATATTTAAAAGTTAAGTGGGAAAATTAATATGTAGAAATTTTATTGTTCCATAAGTACATATAATATAATGCGGGAATGTTACAGAGAAAATTATTACATGAGCAGAAGGAGTTAAAATGCAGTTGAAAGTACATCTAACTACATAATGAAACAAGGGAAGGTAATCATTATTTAAAAGTGCATGGCACAGGCAAAATCAATAGGGTCATTTTCATAATGTCTTTGTGGGTTATGAGCCAAATCTTTCCTAAGAATATGAAAAAATGAAAATGAAAAAGCTACTTAGTCTCCTGAAGCTTCTCTCATATGTAACTGCACAATTAGCCAGGGATAATATCCAATCGTTTCTAAACTACCTGTACCTTTGCACACTAAAATAAAGCATTTCACAGAAGCATCTGCTGGCAGCATTGCAAAGGCATTTCCACTACAGATCATCTATTTCAAACCTTACTTTATAGATGAGAAAACTGAAGCTCAGAGAGAGGAGGAAACTCTAGCCCAAGGTCACAAGAGAGTAATAGAGCTGAATCTAAAGCACAGTGCTATTTTCAGTCATATTTGTACTTTTTGGTTTTATATATTGCTTATTCCTACCAAATCCTCTGAAATCTGGAATGGTGGTTCCTGAAATGTATTCTGTAACAAAAGCTGACATAACTCAAATTTGTATATCTGTCTGGTACCCCCTCCACCTATCCAGTAAGAACAATGGGCAGGCCGGGCGCGGTGGCTCACGCCTGTTATCCTAGCTCTCTGGGAGGCCGAGGCGGGCGGATTGTTTGAGCTCAGGAGTTCGAAACCAGCCTGAGCAAAGCCAGACCTCGTCTCTACTAAAAATAGAAAGAAATTAATCAGACAACTAAAAATACATAGAAAAAATTAGCCGGGCATGGTGGCGCGTGCCTGTAGTCCCAGCTACTCGGGAGGCTGAGGCAGAAGGATCACTTGAGCCCAGGAATTTGAGGTTGCTGTGAGCGAGGCTGACACCACGGCACTCTAGCCCGGGCAACACAGTGAGACTTTGTCTCAAAAAAAAAAAAGAACAATGGGCAAAATTGAATTGAATTGAAATAATCAAAAGTGTAAAACTGCTAGTAACTATGCCAGTTGAGATAGCTGTGCCATCATTTTGTCCTTTGTTCCTGGTATAATAGGGTGCAAGAAACAGAATGTCATTCCAAGTAACCTAATGAACCCATAATTAGAATGTACAAAATTTAAGTTTTTAGAAAATATGATGCTACTTACCCCAATGGACCCTTATTTTTCAGGATTATTTCCCTGTTTGAAAACCTGCCTGACTGAGGATATTGTTTAAATTAGAGGCTGTCTTTATGATTTATAAAATACTTAAAGAAACAAAGATGAGAAAAGGAAAGAATCCTCAACGTTTCTAAAACTAGAAGGTGACCTGATTATAATAGTCTACTTAAGAAAATAACCTTAAAAAATAAATAAGATAATAACAATCCTTTAAAATACTGTTATATAATACATACTTGAGGAACATTATATGTGAAGTTCTATAGTAATATTAATTTTAAACACATTAAGAACTGATAGAGGCTGGGCATGGTGGCTCACGCCTGTAATCCTTGCACTCTGGGAGGCCAAGGAGGGAGGATGGCTTGAGGTCAGGAGTTCAAGACCAACCTCAGCAAGAGCAAGACCCCATCTCTACTAAAAATAGAAAGAAATTAGCTGGGCAACTAAAAATAAAAACAATTAGCCAGGTGTAGTGGTGCACACCTGTAGTCCCAGCTATTTGGGAGGCTGAGGCAAAAGGATCACTTAAGCCCAGGAGTTTGAGGTTGCTATGAGCTAGGCTGATGCCATGGCGCTCTAGTCCAGGCAACAGAGCAAGACTATGTCTCAAAAAAAAAAAAAAAAAAAAGACCCAGAATATCATCAACCAATTTCGGACCTTTGTCTGACAATGCTAGATAACCATTTTGGCTGCTTTTTACACAGAAATGACCAACTGCTGTAACATTAGGTAGACACGACATTAAATATTTTCCTGCATGTTTTCACAACCTAAAGTACAGGTGTTTTTCAGATATCCTTTAGAAAAAAAGAATTTATGCTACAGAGTTTTTAGGGGTTTACACATGCTATAATTGCTACTAAAAATACAGGAAAAAAGAAACAAACAAAAAACAATTTCAGCCAAAATGAAGCAGTAGGAACCAGATTTACCTTTCTTCTTAAAACAACTAATAAGGAAGACAACAAAATATATTAAACAATGGCTTTCAATTACTGGATATCAGGCAATATAGGACAGCGATGCTAAAAAAAAAAAAAAAAAAAAAGAAGAAAGAAGGAAAAAATGAGGTGAGTAGGTGAGTAGGTGAGTCCTACAATTGTAGGTGAGTCCTACAATTACCCAAGCTTACTTCCTGGAGAAATTTTCCAATTTACAGCCCTGAGAAGGGGAACCTAGGCAGAGACCAACAATATCCCTGAGTTGAAAGGATGAAAAGAAAGAGCTAGAAACCTAAGAAGTATAAGACAACTAGAGTTCACAGTACAGAGATGAAGAAGCTAAATTCTAAGTGAGTATAGTTGAGAGGCAATGTGGTCTTTCCTCTACCCAATCTATACTCAAAGGTCAGAGGCCAAGAATATTGGATCCCCAGTGACCCTCACTGCACATATCTCCTAGTGCATAGCTTCCATGCTTGGAGATGCAAGCCAAGAAGACGAGAGGCTACCACCCCACACAGTGCTGAGTATGGTTGATTAGAAAGTTTTTTTCAGGGGTAGCAGCAGCAGCAGTCCATACAAAAAGAAAGATCTGCCTGAATAGCTAAAGCAATTCTAAGGAAAAAGAACAAATCTGGAAGCATCACATTATCTGACTTCAAATTATACTACAAGGCTATCATAACCAAAAAAGCATTGTAGTGGTATAAAAGTAAATACATAGAACCATGAAATACAAAGAACCCAAAAATAAAACCACACACCTATAACCAACTAATCTTCAACAAAGCAGACAAAAGCATACCCTGAAGAAAGGATGCCCTATTCAATAAATGGTGCTGGAAAATTGGATAGCCACATGCAGAATTAAATGGGGCCCCTATTTCTCACCATTAACTCAAGATGGATTAAAGACTTAAATGTAAGTCCTGACATGATAAAAAGTCTAGAAGAAAACTTAGGAAAAACTCTTCTGGACATTGGCCTAGGCAAAAACTTTATGACTAAGGCCTCCAAATCAAATATAGCGAAAACAAAAATGAATAAATAGGACTTAATTAAACTAAAAGTTTCTGCACAGAAAAAAAATAACAGAGTAAATAGACAACCTACAGAATGGGAGAAAATATTCACAAACAATCCTTCTGACAAAGGACTAATATTTAGAATCTACAAGGAATTCAAACAAATCAGCAGGAAAAAAAAAGCAAATAATCCCATTAAAAAGTGGGCAAAAGACATGAACAGACATTATTCAAAAGAAGATAGGTGAATGGCCAATAAACATCAAAAAATACTCAACATCACTAATTATTAGGGAAATGCAAATTAAAACTACAGTGATATACCACCTTACCCCTGTCAGAATGGCCATTATAAAAAGTCAAAAAACAGTAGAGGTTGGCACAAATGCAGTGAAAAGGAAATACTTATATCTTGTTGGTAGGAATGTAAATTAGTACAACCTCTATGGAAAACCGTATGGATATTCCTGAAATAACTAAAGGTAGACCTACCATTTGATCCAGCAATTCCACTACTGGGTATTTACCCAAAGGAAAAGAAGTCATTTTGTCAAAAAGATACATATACTTGTATGTTTATCACAGCACAATTCACAATTACAAAGATATGGAATCAACCTAAGTGCCCATCAACTGATAGGTGGATGAAGAAAATGTGGTACATATACACCATAGAATACTACTTGGCCATAAAAAAAGAATGAAATAATGTCATTTGCATCAACTCGTATAGAACTGGAAGCCATTATCCTAAGTGAAGCATCTCAGGAATGGAAAAACTTATTCTTGCATATACTCACAAGTGGGAGCTAAGCAAGGGACGTATGTAGTTACACAGAGTAGTAAAGTGAACTTTGGAGACTCAGAAGGGGAAGACTGGGAGGTGGCTGAGGGATAAAAAATTACCTAGCAGGTAGAATGTACACTGTTCGAGTGATGAGTACGCTAAAAGCCCTGACTTCACAACCATACAGTTCACTCATGTAACAAAAAGCCAGTTGTACTCCCTAAATCTATTGAAAAAAAGGGAGTAAAAAGGAAAAGAAAGCTCTGAATATCTTCCAAAGGATAGACAGACAAGCTAGTTCAGCAGACTGCCCCAGGAAAAGAGACATCTACCTAGAGCTGTACTGAGATTTGAACAAACCTCAAAAATCATACCTGCCCAGATGTAATTATTAATAGATCAGACTGTGGAGCAATTTATGTCCTAGGGCATTGTCAAAACAATAAACAAATAAAACAGTAAAGAAATAAAGAAAGAAGAAACAAAGTAACATAATTAGTGGAGCCTAATAGTGGGATAAAATAGAAATGAAGTCGACAGTTTAACAAAGAGATCAGGAAAAGAGAAAGTCAAAGAAAGAACTTCTAAAACCACTGTCATCCCAGCTGACTATGTGCATGCCCAATGCTGCACCTTCTGAGAAACAACACAAAATACTTCACATGGCAGGAGAAATAGACTTCACTAAAATATCCTACTCAAATCAGAAAACAAATAAGCAAATAACAACATAAACAAATACTGGCATTGAAGGAGAGAATTAGGATCCAGAGTTGCTATAACAAATTACCTCAAATGTCTATTTTTCAGCACAAAATTATGACATCATGAAAAGAAACAGGGACGCATGGCCCATATAGAAGAAAATATGTAGGCAACAGAAATTGCCTAAGAGAAGGACCAGATGTTAGATTTAAGACTTCGAAGTAGCTGTTATAAATATGTTCAAAGAACCAATGGAAGCTATGCTTAAGGAATTAAAGGAAGCTAATGTCTCATCAAAGATAGAATATTAATGGATAGAAATTATAAAAAAGAAGCAAATGGAAATTATGGAGTTGAAAATTACAATAATGAAATGAAAATTGATAGAAGGACTCAACAGAACATTTGAAGTAAAAGTAGAAAGAAACTTGACTATAGATAGAGATTATGCAATCTAAAGAACAGAGAGAAAATGAAATGAAAAAAAATAAACAGATAGTGACTGAGTGAAATGTGACACATTTTTAATACATCATCACTAAATTGGATTTATTCCTGAGATACAAACATGCTTCAATATACAAGAATCAACTGGTGTGATATACTACATTAATAGAATGAAGGATAAAATGATCACATCATCACAATAGATTCAGGACAAGCATTTGACAAAATTCAACACATTTTCACAATAAAAACTCTCACAAAACTAGGTATAGAAGGAATTTATGTCAACATAATAAAGGCCATATTTGAAAGCCCACAGCTAACATCATCCTCAATGGTGAAAAGATTAGGAGGAAGGCAAGGGTGGCTGACTCTCACCACATCCATTCAACATCATACTGGAAATCCTAGCCAATTGAATTAGGCTAAATAAATAAATAAAGGGCATTTGAATCAGAAAGGAGGAAGTAAAATTATCTGTTTGCAGATGACATAATCTTTTATGTAGAAAACCCTAAAGACCACTTGAAAAACTATTAGCGCTTTATAGGAAATGTGTTGAACATAAGCTTAGAATATTAGAGACTATATTAGTTTTCTGCATCTGCCAAAACAATTTACCACAAACTTAGTGGCTTAAAACAACAGAAATTTACTCTCTCTCATTTCTGGAGGCCAGAAGTCTAAAATCACGGTGCTGGCAGGGCTACATTGCCAACTAACACACACACACACAAAAAAAAAACCTGTTAGGACTAATAAATGAATTTAGTAAAGTTATAGGATATAAAAGAAACATACAGGTCTGCCACAGTGGCTCAGTCCTGTAATCCCAGTGCTTTGGCAGGCCACAGCAGGAGGATTGCTTGAGACCAGGCGATCTAAACCAGCCTGGACAGCATAGCAAGACCCCATCTCTACAAATTGTTTTTTTTTTAAATTTCAGCATATTATGGGGGTACAGATGCTTAGGTTACGTATGTTGCCCTTGCCCCCCCTCCCCCCCTAAGTGTTTGTTTTTTTTTTTAAATTAGCTGGGCATGGTGGTATATGCCTGTAGTTTTAGCTATTTGGGATGCTAAGGCAGGAGAATTGCTTCAGCCCTGGAATTCAAGGTTATAGTGAGCTATGATAGTGTCACTGCGCTCCAACCTGGGCAACAGAGTAATACCCTGTTTCCTAAAAAAAAAAGATTAAATTTAAAAAATAAACATATCAAAATTCAGTTACATTTCTATGCACTAAAAATGAACTATCTGAAAATGAAATTAAGAAAATAGTCACATTTATAATAGCATCAAAAAATAAAATACTTAGGAATAAACTTATTCAAGAAGGTATAAGAGTTGTACAATGAAAAGCATAAAACACTGATGAAAGAAGTTAAAGATGACACAAGTAAATGGAAAGAGATTCCATATTCATAACTGAAGACTTACCATTGCTAAAATGAACACACTTCCTAAAGTGATCTGAAGATTCAATGCAATTCTTACCAAAATCCTAATGGTATTTTTTACAGAAATAGAAAAAACAATTCAAAAATTCATATAGAACCACAAAGGACCTCAAATAGCCAAAGCAATAGTAAGAAAGAAGAACAAAGCTGAAGGCATCATACTTCCTTATTTCTAAATATATTGCAAAGTTACAGTAATTAAAATAGTATGATACTCCGATAAAAAGACACATAGACCAATGGGACAGAATAGAAAGCTCAGAAATAAACCCAGGCATATACAGTCAACCGATATCAACAAGGGTGTATTCCAATTCAAAATAAATTAAACTGAAATGTAAAACCTGAAACTATAAAACACTTAGAGGAAAACATAGGGAAAAGCTTTATGACTTTGGTCTAGGTGATAATTTCTCATATATAATCCCAAAACAAGAGGCAACAAAAGCAATAATAAACAAATGGGACTACATATAACTTAAAAACTTCTCCACAGCAAAGGAAATATTTAACAGAGTGAAGGGCAACAAACTGGAATGGGAGAGAATAAAGTCGTGTGTCACTTAATGATGGGGATATGTTCTGAGAAATGCATTGTTAGGCAATTTCAGCTTTGTGTGAACAACATAGAGTGTACTTTCACAAACCTCGATGGTATAGCCTGCTAATCACCTAGGCTATATGGTATAGCCTACTGCTTTTAAGCTAGAAACCTGTACAGTATGTTATAGTACTGAATGTTGTAGGCAATTGTGACACACTGATAAGTATTTTTGTATCTATAAATATCTAAATATAGAAAAGGTAGAGTAAAAATACAGTATTATAATCTTACTGGGTTGCCATTGTATGTATGGTCTGTCACTGATTGAAACATTGTTAAGTGGCACCCGACTATATTTGAAAACCATTTATTTGATAAGTACTTAATAACCAAAATATATAAGGAACTCCTACAATTCAACAACTGAAAATAAATAATATGATTTAAAAATGAGCAAAGGACTTGAATAGACATTTTTCCAAAGAAGACATACAAATGGCCAAGAGGTATATAAGAAGGTCTTCAACATCACTAATCATCGGGAAAATGTAAATCAAAACCATGATATTATATCACCACTTACCTGTCAGGATGGCTATTATAAAAACAAACAGACTAAGAACAACAACAATAAAACAGAAGACAAGTATGTTGGTGAGGATGTAGAGAAATTTGAACCTTTGGACACTATTGGTGTGCATGTAAAAATGGCCAAACCGCTATAGAAAACAGTATTAAGGTCCCTCAAAAAAACAAAAATAGAACTGTGATCTATTTTTATGTGATCCAGTAATCCTATTTTGAGTATTTAACCAAAAGAATTGAAATCGGGATCTTGAAGAGATATTTGCAATCCCATGCTTGTTTTAGCATTGCTCACAATAGCCAAGATGTCGAAACAACCTAAATATCTCTGGATGGATAAATGTATAAAGAAAATGTGATATATAATAGAATATTATTAAGTCCTAAAAAAGAAGGACATCCTGCCGGGTGAGACAACATAGATGAACCTAGACGACATTATGCTAAATTAAATAAGCCAACCATAGAAGGACAAATACCACATGATTCCATTTATACGAGATATCTACCACAGTCAAACTCATAGAAGCAGACAGTGGAGTGTTGGTTTCCAGGGGCTGAGAAGAGAGGAAAATGAGAAATTGCTGTTCAACATATATGAAGTTTCAATTATGCAAGATGAAAAAGTTCTAGAGCTCTTCTATACAACATTGTGCTTATAATTAACAATACTTCACTGTATAATTAAAAATATGTTAAGAGGGTAGGTCTCATGTTATGTGTTCCTTATAACAATACTTTTATAAGTGTGCACATGGTAAACCCCAGTGCAACTACTAAAAATAATTCAAAAATATAGTAAAAAATATCATCAAATAAATTAAAATGCTATGTTAGAAAATATTCACTTGATGCAAAATACGGAAGTAAAGGAGGAATAGAAGAAAAACATGAGAAACTTAGAAAATAAAAAGGAAAATGGCAGCCATACATTCAACTATTTAATATATCAACAATAACATTGAATGTGATAGATTATTCAATCCAATCAAAAGGCAAAAATGGTCAGACTGGATCAAAGAAATAGAGAATATAAAAAGAATAAAGAGGATCAATGAAACTAAATGTTGATTCTTTGAAAATATCAACAAATCTTACAAACCTGTATTTAAACTGACCAAGGAAAAAGAGAAAGAAAAAGTCACAGAACTGAAATCAGAAGTGAAAGCAGGAACAAACTTTACAGAAATAAACAGATAAAAGAATACTATGAACAACTGTACCCCAATACATTAAATGACCTAGATGAGATGAGCAAATTGTCAGGAAAATAACATCTGCCAAAACTGACACTAGAAAAAGTAGGAAACTAAAAAAATAAAAAAAACATACAAAATTCAGTTGCATTTCTATACAGTAAAAATGAACTCAACAAACCACTTTCCTTGCTCAACCACAAGAAGCAGCTTCTGCTTGATAGTTCAGAGAGAGGGAGCAGAGAAAGACAGCCAAATAGAAATCTGCAGTGATTGTGCCTCCACACAAATACCAAACTCAATAACTGCCCACACAAGCAAGCACTTTCAGAAGAATCAAAAGTCAGATGAGCAATGACACTAACTGGTTGTAACATTATACCAAGGAAAGAGGCACTGAAAAGGACAGAAAAGACAATCTTGTATTGTGTACATCACCCCACTTGCCCTGGCAGTGCCACACCAGCACACCAAGTGGAGAGAGAATCTGTGTGCCTGCGGGAGGGTGAGTGAAGTGATTGTGGGACTCTGCATCGTAACTCAGGGACACCCTGGCACAGGGGATCACAACACAGGGAAGAATTCTGCTGGTGCCCACTGACATGCATTCAGAGGAACCCATCCAGAGGAAAATCCTTCACCCTGAAACCCTAGCTCTAGCTAGCCCCACCACAAGCTGACAAAAAGCAGCCTGGGGCATGGACTAAATTTCTAAGGCCCTTGGGCCACAGAGCCTGCAGTCCTTGGGCAATTCTTGTGGTTGTGCTGGCTCAGAGCCAGTGGAATTGGGGTACATGTGACCCAGTGAGACACCAGCTGCAGTGGCCAAGCCAGTGCCGACCATCTGCCAACTCCAGGCAGTGCAGCTCAGAGATAGTCTTCTTCTACTAGGGGAAAGAAAAGGGAAGAGTTCAGATGACTTTGTTTTGCAACTTGGCTACCAGATAAGCCACAGTAAAATAAAGTACCAAGCAGACATCTGAAGCCCCTCAGTCCAGGCTTCAGTTCCTGGATGGCACTTCTGAACCCACCCTGGGCCAGAAGTGAACATGCTGTCCTGAAAGGAAGGACCAAGTTCTGGCAGGATTCACCACCTGCTGACTAAAGAGCCCTTGGACTTTGAATAAACATCAGAGGTAGCCAGGTGGCAGTCATCATGGCTTTCAGTGAGACTGGGCTGGCTTCAGGTGTGACCAGGGAATGCTGGCAATGAGGAAGTGCCCACATCACTCCTCCACCAATTCCAGCAGCCCAGCATGGAGAGTGAGGGAAAAGGGTGAGAGATTCTGCCTTTTAATCCGGGGAATTCTCCCATATCATAGCCAAGTCCAACAAGGTGGTATCAGTAGAAGTCTGCAAGAGTCACAGCATTACTGGGCTTTGGACACTCCCAGTGCTAATATCGCTGCACAGACCAAAGACTTAGATCACAACACTAAGTTCCAATAGAATATATGAAAGCCTTCTCAAGAAGAATGGGTTCAAACAAGCCCAGACAGCAAAAATTAAAATAAATACCTAATTCTTCAATGTCCAGGCATTAGCGAACATTCACAAACATCAAGAAAATCATGGAAGACAAGACCTTACCAAACAAACTAAATGAGGTACCAGTGACCAATCTTGTAGTGATAGAGATGTGTGACCATTCAGACAACGAATTCAAAATAGCTGTTTTGGAGAAGCTCAATGAACTTCAAGACAACACAGAAAAGGATTTCTGAAGCTTCTCAGAGAAATTTACAAAGAGATTGAAATAATAAAGAAAAATAAGCAGAATTCTGAAGCTGAAGAATTCAATTGAGAAACTGAGAAATGCATCAAAGGCTCTCATCAGCAAAATTCACAAAGCAGAAGAGAGAATTAGTAACCTTGAATAAAGGCTATTTGGAAATACATAGAGCAGAAAAAAGAATATAAATAATAATGAATAACATCTACAAGATCTAGAAAATAGCCTCAAAAGGACAAATCCAAAATTTTTTGACCTTAAAGAGGAGGTAGAGAGAGAGAGACTGTGGTAGAAATTTTATTCAAATAAATACTAACAGAGAATTTTATAAACCTAAAGAAGTATATCAATATTTAGAGACAGGAAGGTCTTAGAACACCAAGCAGATTTAGCTCAAAAAAGACTGCATCATGCATTTAATAAGGAAGCTCCCGAAGGTCACAGATAATGAAAAGGTCTGAAAGGAAGCAAGAAAAAAGAAAAAAATACCATATAAAGGAGCTCCAACATATCTGGCAGCAGACTTCTCAGTGGAAACCTTATAGGCCAGGAGAGAGTGGCATGACATATCAAAGTGCTGCAAGAAAAAACTGTCACCCTAGAATATTATATCTTGCAAAAATATCCTTCAAGTATGAAGGAGAAATAAAGATTTTTCCCAGACAAACAGAAGCTGATGGATTTCATTAACAACAAACCTGTCCTACAACAAATGTTAAAAAGAGTTCTTCAATCTGAAAGAAGAGGATGTTAATGAAAATAAGAAATCATCTGAAGGTATACAACTCACTGGTAACAGTAAATACACAAATACATAATACTCTGTTGGTGTAATTGTGCTGTATAAACCACTTATATCTTGAGTAGGAAGACTAAAAGAAAACTTATCAAAAAACTACAGTAACTTTTTGAGAAATAGTGTAAGAAGATATGAATGGAAACAACAAAGTCAAAAAGAGGAGAATGGAGTTAAAGTGTAGAATTTCTTTTAGATTTCTCTTTGTTTATTTGTTTATTTCTTTGTTTGTAAGCAGGGTTGTAACTTGTTTAAAATAATTGGTTATGTTTTTTTGCAAGCCTCATGTTAACCTCAAATCCAAAATCCTACAACAGATTCATAAAAAATAAAAAACAAGAAATTAAAACAAACTACTCAAGAAAATCACCTTTAACGGAGAAAGACAGGAAGGAATGAAAAAAGAAATAGAGGACCACAAAACAACCAGAAATCAAATAACAACATGGCAGGAGTAAGTCCTTACCTACCCATAACAACATTGAATGTGAATAGACTAAACTCCCCCATCAAAAGACATACAGTGACTGAATGGATAAAATAACCAAGAGCCAACTATATGTTGCATGTAAGAAAAACACATTCTACTACAAAGACACACATAAAATGAAAATAAAGGGATGGAAAAATATATTCCATGCAAATGGAAACCAAGAAAAAGCAGGAGTAGCTTTACTTATATCAGATAAACTAGATTTCATGACAAAAACTGTAAAAAGAGACAAAGAAGGTCATTATACAATGGCAAATGGGTCAAATCAGCAAGAGGATAAAAAAATTCTAAATGTATATGTACCCAACACTGGAGCACCAAGATATATAAAGAAAATATCATCAGGGCTAAAGAGAGAGATAGACCCCAATACAATAATCACTGGATACCTCAACACTCCACTTTCATCATTGGACAGATCATCCAGACAGAAAAATCAACAAAAAACACTGGGCTTAACCTGAACTATAGACCAAATGGATCTAATAGATATATTTACAGAATGTTTCATCCAGCAACTACAGAATTCACATTCTTCTTCTCAGCTCCTGGATCATTCTCAAGGATAGACCATATGTTAGGCCACAAAGCAAGTCTTAAAAATTTGAAAAAAAAAAAAAACTTGAATTCATACCAAGTATTTTCTCTGACCAAAATGGAATAAAACTAGAAATCAGTAACAAGAGAAACATTGGAAACTACACAAACACACGGAAATTAAACAATATCCTCCTGAATGATGCATGTGTTAATGAAGAGATGAAGAAGAAAATTTAAAAATTTCTTGAAACAAATGAAATTTAAAACACAACATATCAAAACCTGTGGAATCGCTTGAAGCTTGGACTTGGGGGGGAGGGGAGACAAGGACAACATACGTAACCTAAACATCTGTACCCCCATAATATGCTGAAATAAAAAAAAAATAGAAAGAAATTAGCTGGACAACTAAAAACATACATAGAAAACATTAGCCGGGCATGGTGGCGCATGCCTGTAGTCCCAGCTCCTTGGGAGGCTGAGGCAGGAGGATCGCTTGAGCCCAGGAATTTGAGGTTGCTGTGAGCTAGGCTGATGCCAGGGCACTCTAGCCTGGGCAACAGAGTGAGATTCTGTCTCACAAAAAAAGATATCTCTATTATTCCATTAAGGAAAAGCTGAATATGTAGTACGGAATCAAAAGGTAAGGGATTAGAGATACTTAAGTAGATACACTTGCAAAATATACTACTTTTAAATATTGATACTTTGTGTAGGCTTCTACTAACTTAAAACTATTCCATCAATAAAAATTTTACAAGTACCTTTTTCTCCTTCATTAGCATAAATAAATGCTATCAATGTCTTATTACCATATATATTATGGAGATATTAGATGGTGCTACATGTCAAAAAATAAACATTTGATGCAAATATAAAAAAAACCTGTGGAATACAGTAAAAGCAGTAATAATAGGAAAGTTTATAGCAATGAGTGCCTACATAAAAAAAGTAAAAAGCTTCATATAAACTATCTAATGATACATCTCAAAGAACTAGAAAACAAGAGCAAAGCAAACCCAAAATTAGTAGCAGAAACAAAATAATAATGATCAGAGCAGAAATAAGTGAAATTGAAACCACAAAAACAAAGAAAATATCAATGAAATGAAAACTTGGTTATTTGAAAAGATAAATTGACACACTTTTGGCCTAACTAAGAAAAAAAAAAGAGAAAACCTGAATAAATAAAAACGTAGATGAAAAAGGAGACAGAGAATAATATGAGCAACTATTAAAGCCATGACTTCAGCATGATACAATTTATTCGTGTAACAAAAAACACTTGTACCCCTACATTTTTGAAATAAAAATTTTAATAATTGGAAAATCTAGAGAAAATGGATAAACTCCTAGACACATACAACCTACCTAGATTGAAGCAGGGAGAAATCCAAAACCTGAATAAACTAATAACAAGTAACCAGATAGAAAAGCCCAGGATGTGATAGCTTCACTGCTGAATTCTACCAAGCATTCAAAGATTTAATATCAATTCTACTAAAACTATCCAAAAATAGAGAATAAGGCAGTACTTCCAAACTCATTCTATAATGCCTGTAACACCCTGATACCAAAACCAGACAAAAATGTACCAAAATAAAAATATTGTAGGCCAATATCTCTGATGAACATAGATGTAAAAGTCCTCAAAAAAAATACTAGCAAACCGATTCCAATAACACATTAAAAAGATTATGCATCATGATCAATTGGGATATATCCCAGAGATGCGAGGATGGTTCAACATAAGCAAATAAATCAATGTGGTACATCATATCAACAGAAGTAAGAACAAATACCATATGATAATTTCAATTGAGGCTGAAAAAGTATTTCATAAAATTCAAAATGCCTTCATGTAAAAACTTTCAAAAAATTGGATATAGAAGGTGCTTACCTCAAAACAATAAAAGACATATATGACAGACACACAATATCATACTGAATGGCAAAAACTGAAAGCTTTTCCTCTAAGATCTGGAACAAGACAAGGATGCCCACTTTCACCACTGTTATTGAATACAATAGTGGAAGTTCTAGCTGGGACAATCGGGTAAGAGAAAGAAAGAAAAGACATTCAAAATGAAAAGGAAGAAGTTAAATTATCTCTGAAGATGATATGATTTTATACCTAGATAAACCTAAAGACTCCACAAAAAACTATTAGAGCTGATAAGCAAATTCTGTAAAGTTTCTGTATACAACATCAACTTACAAAAACTGGTAGCATTTCTATATGCCAAGAGTAAACAATGTGAAAAAGAACCCAAGAAAGTAATCCCATTTATAATAGCTATAAATAAAATAAAATACCTAGGAATAAACTTAACCAAAGAAGTGAAAGATCTCTATAATGAAAACTATAAAACATTATGAAAGAAATTGAAGAAGACACAAAAAATGGAAAGATAGTCCATGTTCATGGATTGTAAAACTCGATGTTATGAAAATGTCCATACTACCCAAAGTAATCTACGGATTCAATGCACTCCCCATCAAAATACCAATGACATACTTCACAGATAGAAAAAAAATTCTAAAATTTATATGGAACTACAAAAGACCCAGAATAGCCAAAGCAATCCTGAGCAAAAAGAACAAAACTGGGGAAATCATGGTGCCTGTCTTCAAATTATACTACAGAGCTGTAGTAACTAAAACAGATAGTACTGGCATAAAAGCAGACACACAGACCAATGCAATAGAATACAAAAACCAGAAATAAATCCACACATCTGTTGTGAACTTATCTTTGACAAAGGTGCTAAGAACATACAGAAGGGACAAAACAGTCTCTTCAATAAATGGTGCTGGGAAATCAGGATATCCAAATGCAGAAGAATGAAACTAGGCCCCTATCTATTTCTGTATAAATAATCTAAACAAAATTTATTAAAGAGTTAAATCTAAGGCCTAAAACTGGAAACTACTAAAAAAAACATAGTGGAAATGCTTCAGGACATTGGTCTGGGAAAGACTTCTTGAGTAATACCTCCAAAGCACAGGCAACCAAAGCAAAATTAGACAAATGGGACCACGTCAAGCTGAAAAGCTTCTGCACAGCAAAGGAAACAATCATAAAGGGAAGAAACAATCCACATAATGGGAGAAAATATTTGCAAATTACCCATCTGACAAAGGTTTAATAACTAGAATTTATAAGTAGTTCCAACAGCTCAATAGGAAAAAAAATCAAATAATTCAATTAAAAATGAGCAAAGGATCTGAATAGATATTTCTCAGAAGAAGACATACAAATGGCCAACAGGAATATGAAAAAATGCTCAACACCATTAGTCATCAGAGAAATGCAAATCAAAACTACAATGAGATATCATCTTACCCCAGTTAAAATGGCCTTTATCAAAACTACAGGCAATAATGAATGCTGGGGAAGATGTGGAGAAAGGGGAACCCTGTACACTGCTGATGGAATGCAAATTAGTATAACTACTATGGAGAACAGTATGGAGGTTCCTGAAAAAACTAAATACAGAACTGCCATATGACCCAGCATTCCCACTGCTGTATATATATCCAAAGGAGGGGAATTCAGTATATCAAAAAGATATCTGCAGTCCCATGTTTACTGCAGCACTATTCAATAGCCAAGATTTGGAATCAACATAAGTATCTATCAATAGATGAACGGATAAAAAAATCACGGTATATATACATGATGGAATATTATATAGCCCCAAGAAATGAAATCCTGCCATTTACAACAACATATTTGGAACTGGAGATCATTATGTTAAGTGAAATAAGCCAACACAGAAAGACAAATCTTGCATGTTCTCATTCATATGTGGGAGCTAAATATTAAAAAACAATTGATCTCATGGACAGTTCAATGATGGTTACCAGAGGCTGGAAAGGGTAGTGGGGAGAAGGACTAAGGTAGGGATGGTTAATTTGTGCAAAAATATAATTAGATAATTAGTTAGAATAAACAATATTTGATAGCACTACAAGGTGTGTAATCGACAATAAGGGTATACTTTAAAATAACTAAAAGAGTGGAATTGGAATGCTCCTAACACAAAGATACGATAAATGCCTGAGGTGATGTATACTCCATTTACGCTGATTTGGTTAATTCACACTGTATGCCTGTATCAAAACATCACATATACCCTGTAAAGATATACAACTATTATGTACCCATAATAATTAAGAAGAAAAAAAGATATTGGATCTGTAATCAAAACCTCCCAACAAAGAATCTGGAGATACCTCAAAGAGCTAAAAATAGAAATACCATTCGGTCGAGCAATAGCACTATTAGGCATCTACCCCAAAGAGCAAATGACATTCTATAATAAAGACATCTGCGCCCAAATGTTTCTGGCAGCACAATTCGCTATTGCAAGGATGTGGAAACAACCCAAGTGCCCATCAATTCATGAGCGGATTATTAAAATTTGGTATATGTATACAATGGAATATTACTCAATTATAGGAAATGACAGTGATCTAGCACCTGTTATATTTTCCTGGATAGAGTTTGAGCCCATCGTCTGAAGTGAGGTATCACAAGATCGGAAGAATGGGCTCCACGTGTACTCGCCATCAAAATGGCACTGACTGATCAACACTGTGGTGCTAACACGGTAGTAATATTCTCCAGGGATTAGGGAGTTGGGGGGGAGTAAACTCACAACTAAAGGATACTGGGAAGCATTATAGAGGGGAAGGGCATGCCTCTAATCCTCGCTTGGGCGAGGCAAAGACATAAAATGTAACCAAAATGTTTGTATCCTCAAAATATCCTGAAATAATAATAATAAAAAAAGATATGGTAGCACTAATTCTTCTCAAAATTTTCCAAAAAATAGAAAAAGCAGGGATACCTCCTAACTCATTCTATGAGACCAATATTACCCTTATACCAAAGCTAGATAAATACATCAGAAGAAAACAAAATTATAGACCAGTATCTGTTAAGGACATAAATGCAAAAATCCTCCAAAAAAAAAAAAAAAACAGAAAAAAAAAAAACCTCACTAGTATATTGAAATGATTAAACATAATGACCAAGAGGGACTTATCCTAGGAATGCTAGGGTGGGTCAACATGCAAAAAAATCAATCCGTATAATATGACACTTTACTAGAATTTTTAAAACCACATGATTACCCCAATTGATGCACATAAAAATGTAAGAAAATCTAACACCTCTTCATGATAAAAACTAACTAGCAATAGAAGTGAAATTTCTCAAAATGATAAATGACAATTATGAAAATAAAGTCCCACAAAATTAGTATTACTCTCAATTGTGAAAGACTAATATCAGAAATAAGCACATCTACTTCTTTTTACCATTTTACTGGATTTGCTAACCACAGTAATTAGAAAGTAAAAAGTAAATAAAAATTAAAAGTAAAAAGAAATAAAGAGCCTCCAAATTAGAATGGGAGAAATAAAATTATCACTATTCAGCAGTAAAGTGCTCTTACATAGAAAAATCCTAAAGAATCTCCCAAAAAAGTATTAGAGCTAATAAACTAATTCTGAAAAATTCCATGATACAATATCAACACATGCATATTATTGCATTTCTATACACAAGCAACAGGCAATCTGAAAAATAAATTAACAAAACAATCAAAAAGAATAAATTATTTCAGAAAATATTTAACAAAAAGAGTACAAGACTTGGATACTGAAAATTAGAAAACATGGCTGATGGAAATTAATGAAGACCTAAATAAATGGAAACATCCTGCATTGATAGATTGGAAGATTTAAGATTATTAAAATGGTGATACCGCCCAAAGTCATTTACAGATTCGATGTGAACTTTATCAAAATGCCAGTGGCCTTTGTTGTAGAAAAGGAAATGCTGATCCTCAAAATCATAGGCAATTGCAATGGGTCTCCAAATAGCCAAGAATAAAAAATCTTTCAAAAGATAAACAAAGTTGGATGACTCATACTTCCTAATTTCAAAACTTACTAGAAAGTAACATTAATCAAGATAGGGTGGAGCTGGCATAAGAAAAGACATATAAATCAATGGAATAGTACTGATAGTCCAGAATAAACCCTTATACATATGATTAATTGATTTTCAGTAAAAGTTCCAAAAAATTCAATGGGAGACATATGGTATTTTCAACAAATGATTCTAGGACAACTGTATAGTCACATGGAAAAAAAATAAAGTGGTATACCTACACCACATCATATACAAACAATAACTCACAATGGATCAAAAACTTAAATGCAATAGCTAATCATAAAACACATAGGGGAAACACACAGAGGAAAACATAGATGCTAAACTTTGTGACCATGAATTGGCAATGATTGCTCAGATATGACACAAAAAACACAAGCAACAAAAGAAAAAAATAAATTAATTGGACTAATCTAAATTTAAAACATTTTTTATCAAAGGACACTATCAGAAGAGTGAAAGAACAACCTACATAATGGGAATGAATATTTCCAAACCATATATCTAATGAAGCTCTAGTATCCATAATATACAAAGAATATTTACAACTCGACAACAAAAAGATTTAAAAATATTTAAAACTAAGCAAGGAACTTGAATAGGTGTCTCCAAAAAAGACAGACAAATGGCCAATAAGTAAATGAAAAGAGGCTCAACATCATTATTTATCTGGGAAATGTAAATCAAAACTATTATAAAATATCACTTCACACCCACTATTGTCAAGCATGTCCAGAAATTAGAACACTCACACATTGCTGGTGTGAATATAAAATGGTGCAGCTGCCATGAAAACAGATTGATGGTTTCTCAAAACTTTAAATGTAATGACCTAGCAATTGCACTCCTAGGTATGCATTTAAGTCAATTAAATGCAGATCCGCAAACAAATACTTGTATGTCAATGTTCACAGCAATACTATTTACAATTGTCAAAAAGTAAAAACAACTCAAATGTTTAGCGATGAATGAATTGATAAACAAAATATAGTATATCCATACTGTTTAACCACAAAAAGGAATGAAGTATTGTTACATTCTACAGCATGGATGAACCTCAAAAACATGACACCTGAGAGAAGCCAGACACAAAAGTTCACATATTGTCTGATTTCGTTATATGAAATATCCAGAAATTGGTACATCCAAAGAGAGAGAAAGCAGATTAGTGGTTTTCAGAGCCTGTGGGAAGTAATGAGGAGTGACTTAATAGGTACAGGATTTCCTCTGGGTAATAAAAAATATTTTAGAAATAGATAGAAGTGACAGTGGCACAACATTGTGAATGTACCAAATACTACTGAATTTTATACTTTAAAATGGTAAATTTTATGTTATACAAATTGTGCTTCAATAAAAAGAAGTTACAATGAGAAAACAAAACCACAGCATCTTTTTCCAAAAAACTAGTCTCTGCAGAAGTCTTTCTGTGCAGTGGACATCTCTCCCTCTCTTCATTCCCTATGACCAGTTAATTACTAAGTTCTATTTTTCCTTCAAAAAGACTTCTTGTTTCTTGTTTCTCTGCATTACAATTACAATACCCCTAGGTCAGGCCTTTATGACTTCACACTAAACAAGTACAATAGCCTCTTCCCTGGTCCCCTGCTGTCCATTCTCTCACCCCTCCAAGCCACCCTGTATCCTGCATGAGGTTAATCTTGCTAAATAACTTCTTTGATGGTGTTAATTCCTACCTTCTATAAAGAACCTTCAATTGAACCTTATTACCTACAACTTTCCTCACTTGTAAAATACAATAATTATAATAATATACCTCATAAGGTTGTTGTGTGATTTAAATTAAGTTATATACCTAGCCTATTTCCTGGCACATTGTTTAGCAATCAGTGAATGGCAGCTTTTTCTTCCTGAGAAAAGAAGGCTAGTTAGAAGGCCTAAATGATAATGCTGAGCATTTTTTTGTCAATCAATGGGGAGCTGTTTAGAATTTTTTATAGGAAGAGACTCAAGAAGCCAGACTCCCTGCATATTTTAGGATATTATCACAAAATCAGACCAAAATGCCGTACCTGAACAGAATAGTTAAGAAATGGCACTATAGATCTGGTAGATGAATGAGAGATTCAAGATGATCCTGTAGATATACTCACAACCAACAAAAAGTAGTACATAGAATCACAAACACTTAATCTTAAGTACTATTAATAAATAAGTCATATACCATATTTATTTTTAGCACATTATACAAAAAAATGTGCCTGAAGTAAGAGGAAAGTTGGTGTCAATTTCAGAGACATTCCTGAGTGTGATGTGTACAGGAAAAACTCAGTTTTTCTCTATACACTTATCATTTCTGGGCCCTAATATGTGGGGTTTTCCCCACATCAACCAATTTTCCTACTGTCTAGACAGCAGCTGGGTATCCTACAATTCAACTCTGACGCTAATGCAAGTTAGTGCAGACCCCACAGATTAAGGGCTCAGTCTCACAACACTGTCCCCCACTTTGGATGCCAGTCCCAATTAGTGGGTTCCCAGGTTACCCACATTTCTGTCCGATGTGGCTACAAATCAGAGGTTTCCATGATTCTCTCCTCAGATTTACTATGACAGCTCACAGAACTCAGGGAAACACTCGTTTACTGGTTTGTTTTAACGGATAAGATAAAGGATACAGATGAATAGCCAGATGAAGCATACATAGGGTGAAATCCACAAGGGTCCCAAGTACAGAAGCTTTTGTCTCCATGGAGTTGCGGTGTACCACCCTCCAAACACATGATTGTGTTCACCATCTCAGCTCTCTGAATCACACTCCTCACACTTTGGGGACTTAATCTAGCAGGCAAGATTGCTTAAATCATTGGCCATTGGTGATTAAGTCTACCTCCAGTCCTTCTTTGGAGGAGGTGGGCTGAAAGTTTCAACACTCTAATCATATGGTTGCTTCCCCTGGCAACCAGATCCCATTAAGAAAGTATTCAGGAGCTCCCAGCCATCAGTGATCTCATTAGCAGACAAAAGACAGTTATTACTTGGGAGATTCCAAGAGTTTTAGGAGCTGCGTGCCAGGAAAGTGGGCTGGTGGGTGGAGACCAAATATAAGCATTTTTATTATGTCACAGCTGGCATCACACATTGGCACACATGAAAATCAAATAATATGATGCAGATGAAAATAATTTGATTTACATAAAATTAGCACTAAATTAGCATGAACCTGAAAAAAAAAATACAAATTTTTCATGAGAGGAACTTTCCAATACAGGCTGTAAAAGTTTAGTTGAAAAAATAAGCTTAAATTTTTCTATAAGATTGAGAGTATTTATCACAATTGTCTCTTTAATAAAGTAGACACTTAAATGTCTAAAATAGCCTCTCTAGGCTTATTGTGATTAGCGGCACCAAAATGCCTTTAGGTGAGAGCTCAAGCAGCATAGCAGGAAATAGCAGCATATGGTGGGATCAAAATATCTGTTCTGGTCTCATAACACCATCCTTGATTAGATGTTTCCCTTTCATGCTCTTTTCATAATTTTTTTTTTTCCCTCCTCTGCAACCCAGGTATGGACCTGGCCACAGCCCACCTGCTCACATTATGTAGCACTAGTCACTGCACCTCCACTCCCAAGTCCTTATGCTTCACCAGGAAACCCTGCAAAGGCTTGATATTTTCTCATGATCCATTATGCACTTCCCTTCAACTGTAGACTCCTCACTCCACCTCCACTTACAAACTCCCCTACAACTTCTCTACCCCTCAATGAATGTCTTTCAAGGTCAAGTTCAAATCCTATCTCCTCCTTGGAACCTTAAAACATCCCATATTCTCTTTAAGAGTGATAAGCTACTGGTACCTTGCTTCTTGGTGCACGTGATCTACCTAGTTTCATGATCCAATCTTCATGCACAAAATGGTATTCCCCTTGTGCTATATTCTGAAAACTTTATTTAAACTTTTATTTTGGCACTTACCACAGTAGGGAGCAAAGACTCCCTAAGATTCCCTTAAGATTCAGTGAAAAATCATTGACATGAGGCAGACTGACTAGCAATAGGAAAAAGATACAAATTGATTTTACATGTATACACAGGAACCCTCAGAATGAAGACTCAACTCTTCAATGAGGTACAGAGTTTTTAAAAGAACAGGGATTTGGAAGCAGCAAAACAGGTTTGGGGAGGAAGAATGGAAGAGACTTGGCTAGCTAGCAAAGGTGGCTTTGTTATATAAATGAAACCTTTTAATGTAGAAGCCCTCAGAGAAAATAAATGGTAAATGTTTCTTTTCAAATCTCTAAAGGTGTCAGATTCTCAGTTAATCTTTTCCAGCTCAGGTAAGGAAAGATCTGGTTGCATTAAATGAGATTCCCTACAGATACAAATATCCCCCCCTCCACGAAAAGACAGTTTTGCAGCATTACTTCCGTCTGTGAGACCCATGGCAGCCATCTCAAAATATGTCAAAGAAACATATTTTAGGGTAAAATATTTCTAATTTCCTTCACCATCTTCAGTCTTGTCTGTAAGGACAGGACCTAGCACAATTCCTTGAATATAGCAGGAGATTGATATATGCTTGTTGAAAAGTAAAACTAGAAGTATAATTCAGATTGTAACAATAGGAATGGTCTGAAAAGGGGTAAAATGTTTTACAAGCTGTCTGTTTAAAACCTCCCCCATTCTTTTTAGAAATTAAAACCTGCATCCCTGCTCAGGACCAGTAATCAGAGTGGCAGAAGACTGTCCTTCGTTCTTTGTTGAGATGACTCAACAGAATTGTCTGGGATGAGGAAATGAGATTGTCTTCCCCGAGATGGGATGTATCAGAACCATCAACTATAGTTAAACAGCAATCACCTAAAGCTGAAAACACCCCTTTAAAAGCTTTCTATTTCTGCTTATATTAATTGATAGGACAATGGCACTTTAAGACAAGAGTCTCCATCCTCCTCATTTGCCAGCAAATTAATAAACCTGCCTTTTCTTCTCCTCAAACCACTTGTCTCGTTCTTCTGATGCAGCCTCAGGGACAAGTGCCAAACTTTCAGTAACAGGATTATCCTTGAAAACATACCATTCCCTTCAATAAATCCTTCTAGCCACAAGGCCAAATTTCCCCAAACAAAGGTGTTGGAATTCACTTCCTGGAAAGTCAAACAGTACCTGGGACCAGACGAACTCACCTACATTATGGTTTTTGCTTGATTAAGCAAAATACTGAAAAAGTAAATAATATTCTCATCCACAAATTCCTTAAACTCAACTAAAATAAATGCAAAATTTTTGTAAATATAATGCTGTCAATCCATTTTGTGCAAATAACTGTAACAGAGCAAAAGTTGTTATGGCAAAGATTTGAAACCAAATAAAGACCACCCTAAGCCACTTTGAAAAAAACATTAGCCATAATTAAGATGATTTCATCAAGGAAGAGTCATACAAAAATAGCTTGTTGAATGAGGCATGGTCAAGATACAGTGATCATCTTCTACTGCGAACGACTCCATTTTCACAGAAAAAGAAGAGCATTATTTGCAATCAGGTAGAGCCTATTGGTCTTTGTGAAGAGCTTGAACACTTTAGGCTACTCCACAGATTATGTATATTTTATTGCATATAATAATGAGTACAGAAAGGTAATCACATCATGTACAGCACATCCATAAACTGTTTATTTGGAAACATTTACACAATATACCTGCTGGCCTAAAACCTCTATCAGATGACATACTACTCAGGATAATGTAAGCCAGAGACTTTGAAAGTTTTTAGTCTCTGGACCCCTTTACACTCATAAAAATTATTGAGGACCCCAATGAAGTTTTTATATGGATTATATCTATTGATATTTATGATTTTTGAAAATAAAACTGATATGTGTTAAAAATATTACTTTATCAATTTATTTAAAAGTAGTAACAAACTTATTACATGTTAACAATTTATTTTTATGAAAAATAACTATATTTTCTAAAACAAAAAATCAGTTAAAGACTAACATTTTTATTTTTGCAAATCTCTTTAATATCTAGCCTAATAAAGGACAGGTGAAATGTCTTATTTGCTTTTGTATTTAATCTGTTTAAATATGTCATTTTGGTTGAAGTATATGACAAAAATTTGGTCTGACATATGCATGCAATTAGAAAAGTGAGGAGAATTTTAATAGCCTTTTAAAACAATTGTATATTGTTCTTGTACACCATATCAAGACTCAGCAAGGGGTGTTTCTTAAAAGTTGGTTTAAATGTGGAATCTGAAATATATCTGAAATATATCTTTACTGTGAGTGCCTGGTGATGAAAAAAATCAATGATTAATACTACAGTCTGATGCCAGTGCCTTGATTTGTGCTAATGCACCAGCAATTTTATCCACCATTGCTCTAGCACCATCAGTACAACTGTCAACATAGTTGTTCCAAGATATGCCATGAGATTCAGAGACGTCATTCTATTTGAATATTTCAGCACCCCTTGTGTTTGCTGCCCATCATTAGCATAAAAGATCTGCTTTGCTAATTAGTCCATGCTCATACCAGATTAATACAAGTGAAACAGGAAGCCCAGCTACATCTATAGATTTGTTCATTCATAATGCAAAATCATACTTTTGAAGATGAGATGTTAACACAGTCCTAATGTTTATAGCTAAATATTTAAGTCAGTGAGTTACCATATCATTGGAAAGTGGCAGCACCATTATTATTTTCACTGACTTTTCATCAAGCAGCTATTAGGCAAAGTAAAATGTACAAAATTGTGTGTACTCCTCTAGCCAATGAAACACAATAAACAACTCCATAAGATGCTTCAGTGACTTTCCATTTATGGTTTAAAATTCTGTAATAATTTTTGACTTTAAATAGTTCACTATGTCTATATTAAATATGCAATTCTTTCTCTATTTTTTACTTTTATTTTTATTGCATATATTTAAAGTCTACAACATGGTTTTATATATATTTATATACATAGTGAAATGATTACTACAATCAAGCCAATTAACATATCCAGCTTCTCACGTAGTCATTTTTGTGTGAGTATGTGAGTATATGTGTGTGGTCACTTAAAATCTAATCTCTTTGCAAATTTCCAGCACATAATACAAAATCATTAACTATAATCCTCATGCTATACATTAGTTCTCCAGACTTATTCATCGTCCATAACTGCAACTTACTTTTTATAAAAATTATAAAATATGGGTCTCAAAATCATTTCCCAACTTAACAGACTCCATAATAATATTCAAAAATGTTTAGCATTAGAGAAAATAAATCATTGCCACATATAAGGCTGAGGAAAATAAACTTTCATCATATCTTTTGTCTTATTAGTTTCTCAGTTTCTTTAGAGTAGATTCTTCTCTTCCATAAAACAGACAATTCTCTAGTATGCCAGTATAAGCTTTTTTTTTCAGCATCTTTAGGTGAAGATATTACACTGTGAGTTGAGAAAGCAATTATCTTCTTTCTTTTTAAGGAAAGAATACATCCTCAAATATAATAAAAACATTGTAATATATTTATTTTCTTTTAGTAAAACCTATGTTTAAATTATAAAGTAAAAATTTTAGACAAAATTTTAAAAATTATAAATTTCTTTCCAAAACATCTTTAAATATATTCAAAACAAGACGACAATGCATACTCATTTCTAGTTTTGTTTCCCCTTAGGACCAAGAAAAAGTAAAGGATTAAAAAAAAAAAGATTTAATGCATGATTTTCAAATTATAGAGATTAGAACAAGTATAACTCAAAGATAGATAATGAGAGAAAAGAAGAAGTATCAAAAACAAATGAAATTTATCTCTGAAATGCATATTTATACTCTAAACCTACTATCTTACAAAGTTCTAGAAAATACAGGACTATACGAGCATACATTCCAATAGCATTCAGAGCAATGATCTTATCACAGGTCACGTAGTCTCTGGAAAATTATTCCATGTACTCATGACAAAATTAAAGTTGAAAAGGGCAAATAATATCTTAGAATTTTTATGAAAATAATTTTTACTTTGTGGATCCTCTTAAGAAGTCTCAGGGACTCCCATGTCAATGTTCACTGGCTCATACTTTGGGATGTTTTGGCATGGGCCGTGGCTTAAAAAAAGGAAAGTTTACTTCTCATTAGCATACATACGGGTCAAAGTAAGTCAGGTTATCTTCTTCTATCTTGACATCATACTATCTTAAACATATGGCCTTTTAGGTTTCTGTAGCAGGAGGAGAAAGAGAAGTGGTCATGAGGAAAGTTAAAGGGGCCAGTCCTAGAATAGGCTCGTGTCAAGTCTATAGGTCATCAAATATGAAATGTCCAATTTTGAATCAAATGTGTAGTTTATTATATCTCAAACAAGAAGCAATATAACTAAGCAAAGTATGCACCTAAACTATTGATACAGTTTTGCCATTTTCACAGTAGCTTGTTTATGCCAGCAGCGAAGAAACCTGGAGAGTGAGTAGTGATGAAATCGCCAAAGGCGTTTACCACAGCTTGTCAAGAATTGAATATTTTTCCTTGCAAGAAGTGGTCCAAAGCCTCGATGAAGTGTTAGTTGGTGCAAGATCTGGTGAATACAGTAGATGACAGGGAGTTTCGAAGTCCAGCTGCTGTAGTTTGAGCAGCGTTGTTTTTTGAGACATGTGGTCTTGCAAGAGGATTGGCCTGTCTCTATTGACCAATCTCAGCTGCTTAATTGCAAGCATCATCATCATTTTGTCGATTTGGTTGCAGTAGACATCTGCTACAATCGATTGACCAGGTTTCATGAAGCTGTAGTAGATAATACCAGAGCTGGACCACCAAACAGATACCATTAGCTTTTTTTTGATGGATATTTGATTTTGGACTGTGTTTCAGCAGTTCATCTTTATCCAACCATTGTGCCAAATGCCTGTGATTGCCAAAAATAATCCATTTTTCATTCCATGTAGCAATACTGAGTAGAAATGGTTCACCCATTATGTTGTGACAGCAAAGAAAGGCAAGCTTCCAGACGATTTCTCTTCTGACGCTTGTTTAATTCATGCGGTACCCATCTATTCAGCTTCTTTACTTTACCGATTTGTTTCAAATGGTCCAATATTGTTGGAATAATAACGTCAAAACTTGCTGCTAATTCACGTGTAGGTTGAGATGGATTTGCTTCCACTACAGCTTTCAGCTCATCATTATCCACCTTGGTCTCAGGTCACCCACATGGCTCATTTTCAAGATTAAAATCACCAGAATGGAACTCCTCAAATCATCAATATACTATGCATTCATTAGCCACATCCTTCCCAAATGCTCCATTGACATTTCAAGCTGTCTGGGCTGCATTGGTTCCACGACAGAACTCATATTTGAAAATAACTTGAATTTTTGACTTACCCACAGTTTCACAAAAATTGCTCTAAAAAATAATTTGAAAAACAATCAGAAGCCAAAACATGTATTTGAAAGACTGATTATGTACCTTCACAATAAAAATAAAACAAAAAGTGTCAAAGTGAAACGTCAGAGATATCACCTGTCAAACTTAGTATTTAAGGAAATCAGGCATTTCATACTTAATAAGCTATACACATTCCATTGGCCAGAACCCAGTCATGTAGCTCTAATCTAACTGAAAGAAAGTCTTGAAATATAAGAGTTCTCATGAATTTCTGGAGAACACTAAAAAAATCTATGCAATAGGATACTCAACCATAAACTCCATATGCACCAACTTTTCACAAGGAACTACCCAATAATACACTCTGGAGTTTTAGTACCTTGGATTCTGGGACTGTATCTTATTCATTACTGTACCTAGGATCCTTGGCACATAGTTTAACTTGGGATACAGATTGCTGAATTAAATCTAACAGAGTACATGGCTAAACACCACTCTGTATCAAGAATACCACAGTCTAAGGAAGAGAAATTTAAAGTTCTTATTTTCTATTTCTTCTTAATCACTGATGATAATCATGGCTAGCATTCACCTGGGAATGATACAATGTAAAGTTTCCTCAAGTGTTTTTTAAAGTTATCATGATTACCTTGTTATCCATATGTAATATCTCCTAAAATCTTTAATATCTGACTACTATTTGGGCACCTATAGTAGCATCATTGATTATTAGCAATTAATTCAGGTCTAGATAGGTAAAGTTTTGCAAAAAAGAAAAAACAAAGTCTCATAGCTTTGATTAGCTGCCACTCCAAATAAAAATATCATTTTAGTTCTTTATTCACAGGACACTTAAACCACACAAAGTTGCACCCCAAACTTAATGTTTAGTAGTACTCTCTGCCAAATATAAAATTTTATGTTCCTAACTCTATGAGGTTGCATAATATAATTATTATAAAAGAACTCCCACAATTCTACTTTATCCTAAATGATAACTGATGATTACTTGGAAATATTGAATTCACATGTCCCACCAAGTCCATCAGATTATCATCTTTCCCTAGAATATTTCCAACCTGAATAGGGAGTTAGTCTCTCTTAGATAATAGGAACTACAAAATGTGAGATTTGGGATCTGGGATCCCAAATTTGAGACACTATGCTCTCCAGCATGCAGGGAAAGCTAGTATAAAGTAGAAAAGAATAACAAGATGTAGAGAGAAAATCATATGATAGAAGGAAAGAAACTTCTGCTGCCAGTTGTTAGGAAACCTTGTTCCTACCATGGTTTAATTAATAGATCCTTTTATTAGCTTTGTGAAATATCTATATTTTCTTCTAATATATTACCTTTTAGCCCAAACTAATTCAAGTTGGGTTTCTGCCATCTACAAACCAAAGAGTTTTCATTGATATATCTGTCTTTTAAGTGTAGTTTTCAATAAAGAATACAATGGAACCTATTCACTAGACAAATTGGACATTTATAACCTCAGGTTTTAAAAAAGCCACATGAGTAAATTTCAAAAGCTTATAGGAGATAAATCATAATGAGGTGATCTCATTTGATAGTTATCTTTTATATTGTCTTAATTCTTCTTAAAAATTATCTACAGCTTAAATTTTAAGGCTTCCATTTTTCCAAGTCCTTTGGAGAAAGAAAGAGTGCTGTTCCATTTATGTGAGAGTATACTATAAAACATGGAGAATTTGAGAAGAAACATTTAACAGCCCATTTTTTACTTTTTGTTCAAAATTGTACCTGGCTATAAATCTCTTGAAAGTGTCTCTGACAAATTCCGACTAAAATACTGAGTAAGTCATGCAAAGAAAGAAAACTAAAAACAAACAATCCTAAGAAATTGAGTGTAACTTCTAATAACTATAAGGTCAATGTGTTTGAATGAAGAAACCCAACTAGTGGCCTGTACATGATTCTGCCCTGAAATAAGGCAACTCACTTGGCTTGAAAGTGAAAGGAAGTAGCTTCTGGGTTGTGTTTCAGTGAACACTAAATCTGAAAGAATTACTTCATATTCCAAGACGAAAGGAAAAAACGAAAAGGAAAAAAAAATGGAGACCTCTGAAAAACCACCAAACAAAAGAAAAGAAACAATACTAGAGAGTCAGAAGAATAGCATGCTATTGAAAAGTATCTACTAGAGGATCCAAAAAAATGTTTAAGTTATGAGTTGGCAACTTTCATGAATGACAAGAAAATATGGCCCCTGTGAAACAGAAGAGAAGAGAATACATTAAAAAATGTATATGTGTTTGTGTATGTGTATTTGTATGTGCGTATGTGTGTGTGTGTGTGTATCTCAGCACAAATAAATTTGGAAGTTAATGAAAAATATACTTGATTCACAATACTAATAAAACTATAAAATACCTACAAATAAACAAAACAAGAATTGTGCAGGACATGTGAGTTGAACTACAAAACTTTATGGAAGAAAACAAAAGACACATAGAAAAATTAGTGATGTGCATCATGCTGCTTGATGGCAAGACTCAATCTGTCTAATCTCTTTCAAATTCATTTGTAAGTTTAAGGAAGTAGACATTTTTGAAGTTCACTGGGTAGAATAAATTCCCAACTCTTATATATATAATAATTTTAAAAGCAAAGTAACAGGGGTTGGGGAATCTAACTTGATATTAAAAATTTATTTTTAATGAACAAATTTAAACTATGTGATACTAGTACAAGTTTAAGAGACATATCAACAGTAGTGAACATAATATATATTTTTACCTTTCAAGTTGTAAACATTTTCAAAAGGATATTTTTAATTTAGTTTTTTAATTGACAATAATTGTACAGATTCATGGGGTACATAGTGATGTTTCAATATACATATAGTAATCAGATCAGGGTAATTAGCATATACATCATCTCAAATACTTGTCATTTCTTTTTGTTGGGAGCATTCAATATCCTCCTTCTAGCTATTCAAAACTATCTATCATTGCTAACTATAGTCATCCTACAGTGCTATGGCGAACACTAGAACTTATTCCTCCTGTCTAGCCATAAGTTTGTATGCTTTAAAAAGTCTTTCCCTATCCCCATCTTCTACCTACCCTTACCAGCCTGTAGTATCTTCTATTCTACATTTTACTTCTATGAGATCAATGTTTTTTGGTTTCCACATAGGAGTGAGAACACAGGATGTTTGACATTCTGTTCCTGGCTTATTTCACTTAATATAATGACCTCCAGGTCTGTCCATGTTGCCATGAAAGACAGGGTTTCCTCAATCTTTAAGGATGAACAGTATTCCATTATGCATATATACCACATTTTCTTTATCCATTCAACTATTGTTGAACACCTAGGTTGAGTCCATATTTTGGCCATTGTAATAGTGCTGCAATAAAGATGGGGGTGCATAGGTCTTTGATATACTCATTTCTTTTCCTTTGGATAAATGCCAGTAGTGGGATTGCTGGGTGATAAAACAGGGTGATATTTTTAATGCTGGCAAGTATGGGGTAAGATGGCTGTCTCATGCACTGCACAAGCAATGGCAATTGATATAATCTTTCAGGAGTTCAATTTTACAGAGTATATTCAAAGCCTTACAAATACTCATACAATCAGATCCAGGAATTCCAATTCTAGGACACATTCTAAGGAAATTATCAGAAACAAAACCAAAGATTTATGCATAAACATATTAATGTGAGCCTTGTTCATAACAGCAAAACAATGAAATAATCAAAATGTCTAACAAAAATAACTCATTAAATAAAATATGGTTCATTGACACAATGAAATATACATAGACTCCTTACTAAATACTAATTGAATAAATGAATTAGTATCAATTCAATGAAAATCATGTGGTAGAAAAATATTTAATGGAATGGGAAAATGCTGATGTAATAAAAATGAAAAAACAATTATACTAAAATATGTTACTTGCAGTACATATATAACATTGTATATATTCATAAGAAAAATATCTGAAAAAGTATATAAAAATTATATACAATGAATTATCTTTTATTTATATTTTCTATATTTTAAAAATTTATACAATTAGAGTACATTATTTTCATATAAGTAACAAACGATAAATATTATTATTTTAAAATAATTGTTCATTCTCTCTCAACAAGAAATCTATTCTCAGAGTCTATTTCATTATTCTAAAGATATTTTATATATATGGTTTAATTGGCTTCTTACCATCACTTAGTTTAGTTTATGAATAGGGTGACCTCAATTAATGATTAGTCCTAGTTCATGCCTATTTTCCTGGTATAATTATCAATAACTACTTAGTTTATTCCCCAAAGTGTCCTAGCTTACACGATGAAGTCTATACCCGATCCCTCTATTTATAAAAGCATCATGATCCATATTTCACATTTAGGGTTAAGCATCAATATCATTTTTAAGGATGGTGTTTCTCTAACATGGTTCACTGTTAGAGAAACAATTAAATAGAATCTGTAGATATTGCGTTAGCATCCAAACAAAGATTTATTTGCTCTAAAATATATGATGTACCACTTCTGCAAACAATTGTAAAGCTATTTTTAAAAGGCTGACGGGTACAAATTTCAGTTGAAGACTATGATAGTGTTCGAGAGGAAGACAAGTAACAAGTATAAGGAAGACATTTGAGGTTTTTTTCCAACTATAGTGAAGGATAACTGAATCTAGGATAAAGCAAAGTCTAACTTACATAAAAGTAAATGCAATCTCATGATTATAAATCCTTTCCTGAGGCCTTATGGACCATGTTAACCTACCCTAAGGTGAACAGAAGTGATAAAGTAAAGATCTCTTTGCAAGGCAATAATTGCTCCCATTCCAGGGTGGTAGCCACAAAGAAATCTATTTTTCGATTGTATCCAATTACATATTTTTCCTTTTGCACCTTCACACTAACATCGATGCACTGCTGCCTCTGTTATATCCCAAAAACAGAAAATTACTATTTTAGTTGATTTCATCTTTCACTGAGATCCCAAAAGCTTGCATGCCACTGTTATCTTTGGGAGTTTTACTAATGGAAGAAATGATTAGGAAGAATAAAATCATAATCATAAAAAATTACTCATTTTCCCAAATGTCTCTCTTCACTATCCGTTTGCCACACAACATTGGTTACCCTGCTGCTAATTTATAAACAAAGAAAAAAGGTTCTTCTATAAAAATAAATTATAGAACATCTTTCAAAATTAGTACCTGTGATGACTCAGACATCAGGTTAATAAAACTAATTTTTCCTAAGGGTTTCATACAATAGATGGTTATTATTTTCTTCCATCATTTTCATTTACCTGGCTAGAAACAACTCAAAATGTTCAAGGTCGGTAGCTAGTGGAGTGCATTGAGTGAATGACTATGATGTAATTATGAGAGGACCCTCGAGTATTCTATTATTTAGCAAACAAAAGTAGAACATGAAGCACCCCACATAATTACTGGTCCCTCTTCACTAAAGGGCCTTAGTTTGAGTCATCCCATTGCTTCCTGTCAGTTCGAAATTATGGTCTGTGAAATATAAAGTCAGTTACTGAATTTCAATGCGCTGCTACCTGTTGCTCCTGCTTGAGAGTTGGTTGCCCTAGGAAGAAGGAAAATGTGTTTGGTAATTCCTCTGTGTTTCTCCTTGAAATCTCTTTGTAGACTCTGGGAGAAAAAGAGAAGGATACATACTGTACAGATTCTTTCCAAACATATCTATTTTCACAAATGATTTTTTGTGCACTACTTTAATAGAGTTAATCATACAGGTATTTTTAAAGACTATAACAATAGCTTTCTATGCTCTTCTTACTCCTCATTACCTTCCAAATTGAGCACACTGCCCAAGTCTGATTTTTAAGGGAATTTCACATAAAAATCCAACTATATATTCCCAGTTTATCACCATCTACTTAAACACAACACTTTATCCAAATAAAACTGTCTGGAGGATTTCCAATGTCTGTAATGACACACCAAGATCCTACCAGATAAAGACACGTGCATAAAATACTTACAAAATCTAAACCTAATATGAAAAGCAACTACCTGGAGGTACTGGACTGTCAATAGAAGCAAACAGACTCTGGTAGGAGTATATACTCGGAAGAGGGGAGGTGGGTAGTTGTATGAAGTAAGTTTCTGCTTTTATGGATTTTTATCCTGGTATTAAGTGCAGTTTGTGTTATACATAAAATGGTGTAGGCACCAATAGAAAAATCATATTATTTCTTGCCAGAACAACCAGAAAATTGAATACATGGAAACCATGGGCACTTTCGAATAAAGTGGGAGAACCTAAGAAGGGAAAGAGCTAAAGAGAGGATACTCAAATTCTGTCTGCCCATGTCTCTGACTGACTTCTAAACCATGCATGCATGGAATAGAATCAAAGTTACTCAGCCAAAGACAAAAAGATTAAACTGAGAGCAGAGTGGCTACAAGAAAGAGAGTTTGAAGTTCAATTCAACTAAGATAAATTGCATAATAAAAAAAAGAAAGAACACTCATCATAGAAAATTAATGAGAGCAAAATTTCTAAAATTTGATATATACAATGTGCATGATATAATCCATACAAAAAAGAAACTGAAAAACCAAGAAAATGCAACATATCTCCAGAAAAAAGAAAATCAACCAAATAAAACCTATCACAAGATGACCAAATCATTGGTGGTAACAGATAAATATTTTTAAATAAGCCATTATAATAATCCAGAATGAAGTAAAACAAACTATGTCCATAACAAATGAAAAGTTAGGATACCTCAGCACAAATGTATAAATCACAAAAAAAGAACTAAATGGAAATTCTAGAACTGGAAAATACAATATCTGAAATTTTAAAAATTCACTAGATGAGTTTGACGGCTAAATGGAGATAACAGAGAAGAGTATGTGACTTTAAAATAAACCAATAAAATTATCCAGTGTGGATAAAGATAAATAAAAGATCAAAAAATAAATAGAGCCTCAGTGAACTGATAGATAATAACAAACTTTTCAACACATATGTTATTGGCACACTAGAAAAAAAGGAGAGAAAGAATGAGACAGAAAAATTATTTGAAGAAATAATGGTGGGAAAGCTCCCAAATTGATGATATCCTGAAATTTACATATACAAGATATTTAAAGAAAACAGTCCTTTCTGGGACATCCTTGAGAAGCAGTGATAAAGGGAAATCCTCACCATGGACAGAATTTTGAGCAGTACATCTAGTTATTTACTTTTCTTGGAAGAGGAAATTGCCAGATGCATGATTAGGTACCAACTCATGGGCTATGGCCAATGGTTTGGCTAGATGGTCAGGAATTTGGAAGGAATATGATTGGAAAATTGGCGACAAGGAAGAGGTATATGGACAGACTTCCCTGAATGGGAAAAAACATGAAGATATTTGTGTCCTCCATGAATACTCACTAAAGGATTACCTTGGCAGAGGAGGTTTTTAATAATCAAATGGATAAGATGACCAGTTCTGTAAATACCACTCAGCCTCGTTTCACAGCCAATCCTATCATTGCCCAATAAGTTCATAAGCAAAGTGGCTATGGTGGGAGGGATGGAAGTTATGCATGGGCTCAGCAACATGGACTTCCACTCATCAAGGCTGACCTAATTATGGCCACTGCTGGGTGCCCAATCTGCCAGCAGTAGAAACCAACACTGAGCCCCTGATATGGCACCATTCCCCAGGGTGATCAGCTAGCTATCTGGTGGCAGATTGATTATATTGGACCACTCCCATCATGGAAGGGAAAGTGTCCTGTCCTTATCGGAATATATAATCTGAATGTGGATTTGCCTTCCCTACATACAACACTTCTGCCCAAATTACCATCCATGGACTTACAGAATGCAATATCCATCATCATGTTATAGTGCACAGCATTGCTTCTTATTAAGTACTCATACTAATTATAGACATGAAGATTAAAATTGTTATGAATATTTCCTACTTATTTTGTTATGAATACATTTATATTTATAGCAAATATATTTGTTTTCTTCCCTCTCCTATTCCCTTACCAGGTAACATAAGATTTATAGACTTCATATAATAGCATTTAACTATTGTTGATTTTATATCATAATATTTAAGTTATGAACTATCAAGGAAAAGAATAAACATGACTCAAGTACTTTCCCTCCTCTTCAGGAAAAGGGATTAGTACATTTTTAGTTGTATTCAGGAGAGCTGTATCAGGTTAGGTGGAATTATGACCTTATTATTGTCTTTATTTGAAGATTAACATGGTTTAAGGAGATGCATATGGGTGCCACATTGACAGAGGGAGGACTTTTAAATATTAATTTTAATATGCCAGATTATGGGGTGATGAGCTACCCTGATATTTGGTCAAACATTATTCTGGAGATATCTCTCAGGATATTTTTGGATGAGATTAACATCTGAATCAGTAGACTGAAAAAAGCAGATTGCCCTCGCTAATGTGGACGCCCCTCATCCAATCACTTGAAGGCCTGAATAGAACAAAAAGGCTGACCCTTCTGTGAGTAAGAGGGAACTTCTCCTGCCTTACTGCATGAGCTGGAACATCACTCTTTTTCTGCCTTCAGACTCAAATTGAAATATCAACTTCTTAAGTCTGCTGGCTCTCAGCCTGAAACTTGAGGCCCCAGCTCTCCTGTTTTTTCAGGCCTTTGGACTCAAACTGAAACAAAATCATTGTGACTCCTGGTTCTCAGACCTTCAGATTCAGTCTGTAACTATAACATCAGATCTCCTGGGTCTACAGCTTGCCAACTGCAGATCTTTGGATTTCTCAGCCTCTGTAATCATGTGAACAAATTTTTTTATAATACATCTCTTTGTTCTCTCAACCTATTGGTTCTGTTTCTCTGGAAAACTCTGACAAATACAAAAAGGATACTCAATAAAAAATTAATAGCTAATTTCTCGTCTGAAACCATGGAGGCCAGAAGGTAGTGGCATGATATATGTAAAATGCTGAAAGAAAACTGACATTCAAAAATTCTATTTTGAGCGAAACTATCCTTCAAAAATGAAGGAGAAATTAATACATCCTCAGTGAAACAAAAGTTGAGGGAATTCATTACTAGTGGAACCTCCCTACAAAACGAACGCTAAAGGGAGTTCTTTAGGCTGAAATGAAAGGATAATAGACAGTAACTCAAAGCCATGTGAAGAAATAAAGAACACTTGTAAAGGTAACTATATCGTTAAATGTAAATGTCGTTATTATATTTTTGGTTTGCAACTCATCTATTCATTTCCTATGTGATTTAAAAGACAAATGCTTAAATTAATGATTATAAATTTATGTTAATGTGCATGTTATGTACAAATATATGATCTGTGAAAAGAATACAAAGGATGAGAGATGGAGATGGACAAAAACAGAGTTTTGCATAATATTGATGCTAAATTGGTAATAACTCAAACTAAGTTGTTACAACTTTAATATTTTTATTGTAATTCACAATATAACCACTAAAAAAATAAGCAAAAGTATACAGAAGAGAAAATGAGAATAAAATCAAAATGGCACACTACAAAAATGAATTAAATACAAAAGAAAGCAATGATAGAGGAATTGAAGAACAAAAAGGATATAAGATGTACATTAAACAAATACCAAAATGGAAGAAGTATGTCCTCCCTTATCAGTAAATTACTTTAAATGTATACATAAATACATTCTCTAATTAAAAGAGAGATTTAGAAAATAGATTTTAAAATAGTCTATCTACATGCTGTCTACAAGATACTCACTTTAGATCTAAAGACTTAAATAAGTTGAAAGTAAAAGAAATGAAAGATGTTTCCAAATGAAAGACAGTATCCAAAGGAGAGATGAAGTGGATATACTGATATCAGATAAAATGCAATTAAAGTCCAAAATTATAACGAGACAAAAAAAGGGCATTAGGTATTGATAAAAGGATTAATTCATCTAGGAGATATAACAATTACAAATATATACAGTGTAACAATAAGCTCAAAAATATTAATATATTAGGGAAAATGACAATTAAAAGGAGAAATAGATAACTTTACAATAATACGTAGAGACATCAATACTCCACTTTCAATAATGGATAGAACAACTAGATAGAAGACCAATAAGGAAACAGAGAAGTTGAACGACACTATAAATCAATTACACATAAAAGAAATATGCAGGACACTCCACCCAACCCAAAAATACATATTTTTCTCAAATGCATGAAGAACATTCTCCAGGATACACTATATGTTAGGCCACAAAAGAAGTCTTAATAATTTTTAAAAAATTGAAATCAATTCGTATGGAACCAGAGAAGACCTCACACAGCCAAAGCAATCTTAAGCAAAAAGAACAAATTGGGAGGCATCAGTCTACCAGACTTCAAGCTGTACTACAAGGCTATAATAACTAAAACAGCATGGTACTGGCATAAGAACAGAGATAGACCTTTGGCACAGGACTGAGAACCCAGATATAAAACCATCCTCATATCGTCATCTAATCTTCGACAAAGCAGACCAAAATATACACTGGAGAAAAGAATCCTCATTCAATAAATGGTTCTGGGAAAATTGGATAGCCACAGGTAGAAGACTGAAACAGGATCCTCACCTCTCACCTCTCACAAAAATCAACTCACAGTGGATAACAGACTTAAACCTAAGGCATGAAACTATAAAAATTCTATAAGAAAATGTTGGGAAAACTCTTATTCACATTGGCCTAGGCAAAGAATTTATGAAGAAGACCCCCAAGGCAATCACAGCAGCAACAAAAATAAATAAATGGGACCTGATCAAATTAAAAAACTTCTGCATAGCCAAGGAAACTATCATTAGAGTAAACAGAGAACCTACAGACTGGGAGAAAATATTTGCATTCTACACATCTGATAAAGGGCTGATAACAAGAATCTATATAGAACTTAAGAAAATTAACAAGAAAAAAATCAAGCAACCCTATCAATAAATGGGAAAAGGACATGAACAGAAATTTTTCAAAAGAAGACAGAATAATGGCCAGCAAACATATAAAAAAGTGCTCAACATCTCTAATCATTAGAGAAATGCAAATCAAAACCACAATGAGATATCACCTAACTCCAGTGAGAATGGCCTCTATCAAAAAGTCCCCAAAAAACAAATGCTAGTGTGGATGTGGAGAGATTGGAACACTCTTACTGCTGGTGGGGCTGCAAATTAGTACAACACCTGTGGAAAGTAATTTGGAGATATCTCAAAGAGCTAAAAGCAGAAATACCATTTGATCAAACAATCCCACTACTAGGCATCTACCCAAAGGAAAAGAAAAACATTCTATAATAAAGACATCTGCACTCAAATGTTTATGGTGGCACAATTCACAATTGCAAAGATGTGGAAACAATCCAAGTGTCCATCAATACATGAGTGGATTACTAAAATGATATATATATCATGGAATACTACTCAGCTACAAAAAACAATGGTGAACTAGAACTTCTTATATTGTCCCAGATAGAGCTTGAGCGCATCCTTCAAAGTGAGGTATCACAAGAATGGAAAAACAAGCACCGCATGTACTTGCCATCAAATTGGTACTAACTTATCAATACTAAGGTGCTCACATGAAGTAATATTCACTGGGTGCTGGTCAGGTGGGAGTGGGCTGGTGGTGGGGTAAACACAACTAATGGATGCAGATACATTGTGTGGGGGAAGGGCAAGCTTATAGCTTTGGCTTGGGTGAGGCAAAGGCATTATATGTAACCAAAATGTTTGTACCCCCATAATATTCTGAAATAAAAAATAACTAAAATGACACAAAATATCTTCTCAATAACAGAATGAAAACTGGAAAATTCAAAAATAGGGAAATTAAACGCATTCTTAAATAACCAGTGGACCAAAGTAGAAATCACAATATAAATTAGAAAATATTTTGAGACATATAAAAATGAAAACACAACATACAAAGTTTATGGGGTATAGTGAAAGCAGTGCACAGAGGGAAATTTATAGGTATAAATGCATATATTCAAAAAAGAAAGATCTCCAGTCAATAAGTTAACTATTCTTTAAGGGACTAGAAAAAGAACAAATTAAACCAAATAAATGGAGAAGGGAGGCAATAATAAAGATTAGGACAGTGATTAAGGAAATAGAAAATAAAAACATAATAGAGAAAATTAATGAAATGAAAAGTTTGTTCATAGGAAAGAATAACGTAATTGATAAACCATTGCCAGGACTAATACGTAAAGTGAGAAGGCTCAAAATCTTAGAACACACAACCTATCAAAATCAACTCAAGAAGAAATAGAAAATTTGAATAGATCTACAACACATAAAGAGAAGAAGCAACACAAGAAAAAAAAGCCCATGACTAGATAGATTCATTGATGAATATTCTACCAAATTTTAAAGTATTAACAATACTTCTCAAACTCTTCCAAAAATAGAAAAGAACACTCCCTACTCATTCTATTAAGCCATCACTATTCTCATACTAAAACAAAGACATCACATTAAAAGAAAACAACAGGCTAATATCCTTTATGAATGAAAATGCAAATTTCTTCAACAAAATACTAACAAACCAAAACATGCAGCATGTTAAAAGAATCGTGCAACATGACCAAATTGGATTTAACCCAAGAATGAAAGTGAGGTTCAAAATATGAAAATCAATTAATGTAATAAACCATACTAATTGAATAAATGGGAAAAAAAAACCCACACAGATCATCTTCTCAATTGATGCAGAGAAAACATTTGACAAAGTACAGCACCCTTTCATGATTTTAAAAAAAGCCATTCAGCAAATTAGGAATAAAGGGAACTTTTCCAACATGATAAAGAGCATATGTGGAAAAATCACATCTAATATCATACTCAGCAGTGAAATATTGAAAGCATTTGCCCTAAGATCAGTTACAAGACAAGGATGCCCACTTTTGCCATTGCTATTAAACTTTTTATTCCTAGCTCTAGCCAGAGTCATTAGGTAAGAAACAAAAATAAATACATCCAAATTGAAAAGGAAAAAGTAAAGCAATCTTTCTTCATAGAAGACATAATGTTGTATATATACAGTCCTTTAAAATTCACCAAAAACTATCAAAACAAATAAATAAAGCAAATTGCAAGGTACAAAATCAATACTCAAAAATCATTTTGGGGGAATGAGGAATTACTGTTTAATAGATATAGGGTTTCCTTTTAGGGTGATGAATATGTTGTAGAAGTACATAGTGATTATATAACATTGTAATATACTAAATATTATCAGTAAATTTTACAATTTAAAATGGTTATGATGACAAATTTTATGTTATTTGTATGTTACCACAGTAAGGTAAAAGCCAATCCTTCTGGTCCTAGTCACTGATTTAAATACCAACTTAGACGCTTACTAGCTGTGTGATCTTGGATAAGTTACTAGTCACTCTAAGTCTCATTGTCCATAACTACAAAAATAGAGATAATGATACCAACTATGTAGGAATGTTCTAATGATTTAAGGTAGTATATATGGGTACAGTGTTTACCTGAACATTAACAGATATTCAGCATAGATAGAGAAGTGCTGGTGGGGTGGTGGTGAGGCTGGTGGTGGTAATGGCATTGTACATCACAATAAAAATGGTCTTTACTAGAAACTCCTATAGTCTAGACCTTGGCCTGGTCAACTAAAGCAAAAAAAAATTAAAAAAATAAACTAATTACATGTCATAATACCTTTCTTGATTTCTTGAGAAGAAAGTTTTATTTTTGTCAGTTTAAAATGACAGGAAGTTAGGATACTGTATATTCCTGAAAGACTACCTGAAAGTGTGATTATTCATACATTATACAATATGCTATGGCTGTCTGCTTTTTTAATTGAGAGGAATGTACTTCACAGACAGAAAAATTAGTAAATAAATTGGATATATGCCTCATAGGACTTTTATAAATTACAATTTTCAATCTTTGAAAAGTTATAAAAACGACACACTTGAAGCTCTGACTAGGGGCCGGGGCAAGGGCAACATAACCTAAACATCTGTACCCCCATAATATGCAGAAAAATAAAAAAAAGAAAAGTTACAAAAACAGACTTCATGATTCACGTTGATCATGATTATCATATGTGAGGTTATTTACCATTAACTCTGGAGCTTTGTTTTAAATCTGAAGGCTTCAAATGGACAACATTTGAGTATACATCCTTAGGTCTTTCAGTTTTCTGGAAGCATTGTTGAAATATTTGAATGACAACAATATGCCAGGCACTACAATGTACTAAATACTAAAGATATATCAGTGGTCAAAAATATACATGGTTCCCTATCCACATGGAACATGCAATCTACACAAAACGACATTAATTAAATTGCACCCAGAGGTATATTATCATAGTACTCATGAGTGCCATGAAGAAGCAGTAGTAGTGCTTGGGAGGATTTTTTTTTCAAAATTTTATGGGGGTACACATATTTTGGTTGCATAATTTGCTTTTGTACAGTTTGAGTCAGAGTGTGCCCTTCACTCAGATCGTGTGCATCGTACCCGTTAGGTGTGAATTTACCTATCCCCTTTCCGCACTCCCACGTGTTTGATTTCCATTGAGTTTTACTTCCATAACTACACGTAAGTGTTGATCAATTGGTTCCAATTTAGTATTGAGTACATGTGGTATTTGTTTTTCCATTCTTTGGTTAATTCATTAAGAAGAATGGTCTCCAGTTCCATCCAGGTTGTTACAAAAGATACTAGGTCACCTTTTTCTTTATGGCTGAGTAGTAACCTGAGAGGTCTGAAAGGCTCTCTTGGTAAAACAATTAATAAAATCAGTACTCATAGAAGAATAGGAAACTGAAAGAAGAATACAAAACAATTTGTAACTAATTGTTAAGCTATAACAATAGATTACATAGATAATTCTATGCCTTTGAGAGTAGTAGAGACATATTAAAACTATAAATTAGAACCAAATGGACTTCCAGAAATGACAAATACAATATGTATAATAAAAAATACACTGGACAGCATTGATAATGGAATAGAAACTATAGAAAGATCAGTAAACCAGAAGGCATAGCAATATAAACTACCCAAACCAAAGCATGACAAAGGGAAAAAAAGGCTGAAAAAAATGAACAGTCATAATGAGTTGGGGACAATATCAATTCTTATAATGCATGTATCTTTGGAGTCCAAGAAAAGAAAAAGGGATAGAAATATACACACAAAAAGTATGTAAAGTAGGCAAGGAAACTTGGTTACATAATTTTTACTGTTTCTTGCTAAAAATATTATAGTTTTGAAGTAATGAAACTGGTTTACTTGTACAGAGACTGACTTGAAATGAATTCTCAAAGAGCAGCTAAAGATACAATTTGAATGCTGGAAACACCATTAGAAAGTGAACAGTTTCCCAAAAGACCTACTTTGAAGTGGATAACATGCATTTAACTATATAAGATCTCATTCATTTGTTTAGATACCAGTAATATTGCTTACCTGTGAGGAAAGGAGGGCCTAGTCGAAGATGGAGCAAAGGAGTCAGCATTTACAGAGTACTATACTTTTACATAAATATTATTTAGCCATCAGAATGTCCCCATAAGTTAAGTCATATAATTTTTATATCACAAATGGGGAAACAGGAACAAAGATTTGCCCCAAAACAGTTAGAGTAAGTAGCAGTATTGAGATTCCAATTCATGTCTGTCTGGCTGAAATATAAAATTATGCCGGCATCAAGTCTATGTTTATGAATACATCAGCATTTAAGTACTTTTCCTGGAAACTTCTTCACTTTGAAGGTTTATCTCCGGATAATGGCAATTCAGACAATTTAACTCTGAAATTAATACTTCATTAGTCATTTTGAACAAAAGGAAGGAGCCTAAGGATAAATTTTGTCTAGTACTGCATCGAGAATCTCTTTCATATAGTCTTTTTCTTAAACACACGAAGGCTCTCTTTTTCACCTCTGCCAACAAGAAGGGGCTGAGGATGGAACAAAACAAAAGGCTTTCATGAAAACTTAATGGAAAAAAGCAGACAGAACCAACAGCAGCACAAATTCTTTTAAATATATGGCATAATAAGGAGATCTCCTCTTGATTTCTAAGAAAACAATATAAGCAGCTTATTAGCTATGATTTCAGCATCCATTATAAATCAACCTAGTTTCTCAATTATTCTTTCATTCAAGAAAATGAAGATGGCCATGTTATTTGCTGTCATTTCAAATTTTAAATGAGTAGCCAAAATTAGCAACATGTCTCTTACGAATTTTATCTGGTAGTCATTATTATTTCTTCATGTAACTTAATTTTTTCTAAGATCGTCTTTGTTCAAGGTCATTGAATTTCATGATTATATATTCAGAATTGATGCTGCTGTCCTAACATTATCATTTTACAAATTAATTCAAATTTAGTCCAGATTTATAATCAAATTTACCTTCAGACTCCAATTTTTCTCAAAAATTATTTTCAACAAGATATTTTTATTGTAATCTACCAACAGTGATATGGGTATGAAATAACTAATTAAAATAACAATTTGAAAGCCACTGGAGGAAACTGAATTCTATTCAAACTGGATTGCAGAAGGCACTTGAGCTACCATTACAATCTACCTTGCATTTCCAAACAGAAGAAAAAACTGTTGAATAATCACTGTTTATAGCAGTAACCCCATAACAAGACACAGAACCATCCAGAGGATGAGAGCAAGCCAGGGAAATGGCTATGATTTCAGGGTAGCCCTAGCACCATCCACAAATACCTCCATTATCCAATTACTTAGTCCTGAAATTCTGCTATTGAAGAATTTCTATTTTAGTTTAAAGTTCTGGAGCCCATTAAAACACTAATCCTGAGTGAAATCATGTTGTAAGCTTGATCATTCTGATAGTGTTCATCATAGCCTATCCTTAGAGTAGGATTAGATTGAAAAAGAGAGATGGAAAAAACTGAGTACTTTGAGATCCATGGAAAGGACACAAGGTGAAAAAAAAATAAATGGATGACAAAGAGATGCCAGAAACAAGCTTAATTTTCATTTAAAAACAAACCCTTCTGGAGAGTAAGCCAAGGCGTCATAAGTAGCAATAGGTTGAAGATAGGTCAAATCCAAAAGTCTAAAAGGAAAGACTGGCCATTCGAAGACATGTAAGGCAAATAGGGGTCAGTTATTTTATGAAAGTACACTAAGAAATCTTCAATCTTGGAAGATTTACTGGGCACTGTCAATAGGCCAGATAAGCTGATAGCTGCTGGGCATACAGACATTGCTTGTTGCTTGTCAATGCTTCTTCTCTTCTCCTTGCTTAGTCACAGAACCCCACTTGCAAGTTGGGTACATCACCACTCCAATTTAAAACATTTCCCAGCCTGCCTTGCAGCTGGTGTGATTGAAATCTACACAGTGAAATGCAAAAGGATACAATGTATAAAATATCCTTGATGTTTGTTTGAAGGGAGTTGATTGAACCAATTGGCTACAACAAAATAGAAATGGTTTTGTAGCATCTGGGATAATTAGATGAACTTGAAGATGGAAACCATGTTGAAGCAGAAACATAGAAGGATTTTAAGGGAATAAATCCTTATATATTATAATGTTAAGGTTAAAAAAATCCTTATAAAAAGAAGAATCAACTCACTGAGTTTCATTTTGTGCCAAGCCCGCTGCTATGGATTTACCTTAAGGATGAGGTGGTGGGTAGGGGAGATGAAACTCAGTGAGCATCTAAGGTGTGTGTCTCAGGCACTTGGTTTTAAAAATGTTACCCCTAAAAATCAAAGGGAAAGAGACCAATTAGAAAGTTACTGAAATAGTCCCTGTCAAAAACAACAAAAAATGACAATAAAGAAACAAAACAAAAATGACAACGACCTAAACTATGGCAGTGGTAATGAAGGACTGATTTCAATTCCATCTAACTTGGTGACTGGGTGGATGTAGAGATGAGAAAGAGGAAGCCAGTGTAAATGTCAGGTTGGCTTGGAAGACTGAGCAAGAATAGCTGACAATATTAACCCTATATAAACTAAAATAATTAGCGTGTGTTGTGTAGTAGTTAGTGAATTTACAATGGAGTAGGCTGGGTTTTAGTTACCTGTGTAATATCTATTTGGAGATACCTGGAAGTTAGGAGAAAGATCTTCAAATAAAATAAATGTTTTTGTAAGTATTAACACATAGTTAAAACCAGGGAAATGACTTAGATAATTTATGGAAAAGGTCATAAATAAGATGAAAACCATGGCACACCCCAGGAAACAACATTTTAAAAAGCAGGCAAGGGAGAAAAATTGGTGAAAGAAATTGACAAGGAGCATACAATGATGTAATAGGGGCACAGGAAGAGTGTAAAATCACGTAAGACAAGAGAAGAGCATTTCAGGAAAAGCATGATCTACAGTGATATTTGAGAGAACATTGTCAGCACAGTGAGCCAGATTTAAATATGTTGAGGAACAAATAAAATTCAGGAAAATGGAATAACTTTCTAGAAGATTGGCTGAGGAGGGATAGAGATGTGTAGGAGTGTTGCTAGAAGGAAGACGTTGGGTCACATAAACTTTCTTGTCTTTTAGGTTTTTTTGTTTAGGAATGGGAAACCTTTGATATTTTAAAAGATGGAGAAAACAGGTAAGTATAAGTTGAGTATATGGGAAAAAGGAGATAATTGATAATTATCCCAGAGGACTGAGAAGGGGATGCAATTCAAAGCACAGTTTGAAGGACATATCTTAATCTGAAACTGAAAGGAAAGAGAAAATGGGTAGTAAGTGTGGATACAGAAAGCTCACAGGTAGGAAGTCAGGAAATTGAAGAATTTCATTCCTGATGAAGTAGATAATAAACTTGAGAAGGATAAAGAAATTTTCAAGTAGTTGCAACGACGGATTCATTTGTTAACCTCAATTCTTCACCCTTCCTTGCATCCACACCTTTGCCATGCCACTGATGAGCAGAAAACGTGTATTGCCTTCCCATAATTTTGGGCTTGGCTTCATGACTTGCATTTGCCAATGGAATGGGGCAGAAGTAACAGTATGTCAGTTCTTAACCTATAACTTAAGAAAACTCATATGCTTCTGCTTGCCCTCTGATGCCTCCACAATGATCATAAGAAGAACGTCCCTGGAGTAGTTGTTCACCCTTCAACCTGAGCCCAAGAAAGAAACATCTGGATTAAAATATTCCCACCTTTTAAAGCATTGAAGCAGAGACACCTAGCCAATCCACAGATTCATGAAAATAATTGACAACTGTAAGCCACAGAGTTTGGGGGAGGATTGTTACACATAATTATTGTGCAATATTTAACTCACACAAAGGAACTGGCCAAAGATAAAAAGAAAGATGTCTCTTATTTATCCCAAATGAGATTAGGAAGAAAGGAGGTAGAAAAGAGAATAATAAGGAGGGAATTGAACCTCAGAGAGCCTAAGAAACTTGCCCAAAGTTATGGACAAAGAAATTATGAAACTAAGACTGGAACCCAGGACTGTTTGATTCCAACTCCATGTTCTTCTTGCTACACCTCCCTGCATAGTCTCAGAGGAGTCAGCCTGACATTCCTGAAGAGTTCTGGATGCAGATGACCTCTAATCAGTACAGAAGTCTCCAGGCACCAGGAACCAAAACTTATATTCTAAGGCTGGTCATGTATGAAGTACAATTTATATCACACACTGGCTTTTAGGGGAACTCCAAATTCCTCTTTTGGATACACAAATATTTTTAAAATCAAGGTAGTATGGGAACATGAGAGTCTTTGGAATCAGACAGGTTTAGGTTTGAATCTCAGATAAGCAATTTACTTCCTATGTGTACTTCAGCAGTTGACTTAAATCTTAATGCATCTCAGTCTCCTTATGTAAAGAATGGACAAGATCTACCTTGCTGGCTTGTTCAGGAGATTTCTAAACTTAGGCACCTTTCCAATAGTAGGTGCTCCATAAGCGTTAGCTTCTCCCTACTTCTTGTCACAAGGACATTGTGATCTACACTTTATTATGTACCCTCATGCACAGTAATTAAAGAACAAAATTAAATAAATTCATTAAAACAGGCTTTCTCCAGACTTGAATTTTGTTCTCCCTAAGAGCAGCAAAATGCTGCCTACTGGCCTTTATTACAAACAAATATATATTGTCCCCATCTTCTTTTTCACATTTATTGCTTCAAATGTATCTTTATCCTCTTTCCAATTTCCTTGTGAATCCATGTGCCACTTCACCTACTGCTCTGCGGTATTTCTGCCAAGACTGGATGAAGGGCAACACGAGAGAGGGACCAGGGAAGGATCCTATTTCCTCTGTACCCTAAATCTTGCCATATGGCCAGCCTAAGGGATGAATTCAAACAGCAGGGGAAGAATGTGAGGATGAATAATTTTTATTGATCTCTTCTCTCAGCAATTTTCTTCCTCTCTTCAGTTCAGCAGAGGCCATGTTTAGGGTAGTGGTGGAAAAATAAATGGCTTTTCTCTGTGAGCTATCTTTTAAAAATAATATCTCTATATTCCTCTCCCTCCCTCTCTACTAGGTTTTTGGAAGAGAAGCAAAGGTGACAGATTAGTATAGTGATCTGGGTGTCAAACAGAGAAAATAATAATGGTCTGGGTAGACTGTAATAATAATAATAGTAATAATAATAATAATGGCCAGCATTTTTCAAGCTTTTAGAACATGTCAGGCACTATTCTAAGAGTCTTACATGTGTTAACTCATTGAATCCTCACACAAATCCTATTGGGTAGGCACTAGTATTATTCCTCTTTTAAAGAAAGGAAAAATGTCTCCGGGTATAACATTAGATTCATCTATTTCTCCTTGCAGCTCTATCACTTTTTGCCTCATGTATTTTGATGTTCCCTTGTTAGATGCCTACACATTAAGGATTGTGTCTTAGTTCATTCAGGCTGCTATAACAAAACACTCCTAAATTGAATAGCTTATACACAGAAATTAATTTATCACAGTTCTGGAGTCTGGGAATAGTTCCAAGATCAAGGCACTAGCAAATTCAGTGTCTGGTGAGGGCCACTTCTTAATTCGTTGACAGCTATCTTTTCGCTATATCCTCACATGGTGGAAGGAGGGAGGAATCCTACTGGGGTCTCCTTTATAAGGGCACTAATACCATTTATGATGGCTCAGCCCTCCTGATCTAGTCACCCACCAAAGACCCCACTTTCTAATACCCTCAACTTGGGGATTAGAATTTTAACATATGAATTTAAGGTGGGTCACAAACATTCAGACCAGAGTAGATTGTTATGTCTTCTTGGAGAATTAACTCCTTTATCATTATGTAATGCCCCTGTTTATCCATAACTTTCCTTGCACTGTAGTCTGCTATGTCTGAAATTAGTAGAGATACTCCCACTTTTGTAGTATCATGTATCTTTCTACATCCCTTTACTTTTAACCTGTATGTTTATATTTCAAGTGGGTTTCTTGTAAATAGCACATGGTTGGGTTTTGTTTTTTGATCCACTATAACAAGCTCTGCCCTTTAATTGATATATTAATATTTACATCATTGACATTTAGAGTGATTATTGATACAGTTGGATAACATTTACCACATTTGTTACTATTTTCTATTTGTTTTTCCATGTTCTTTGTTCCTATTTTTGCTTCCACACTTTTTCTGCCTTTTGCAGTTTTAACTGAGCATTTAGATGATTCCATTTTCTCTCCTTTCTTAACATACAAATTACATCTCTTTTTAAATTTTTTTTAGTGGTTGCCCTAAAGTTTGCAATATATATTTACAACTAATCCAGGTCCACTCTCAAATAACACTATATCACTTGATGGGTATAGTACAAGTACCTTATAATAACAAAATATTCCTAATTCTTCCCTCCTGTCCATTGTAACATTGCTATCATTTATTTCACCTATACATAAGCATATATAATTTAATATATTGTTGCTATTATTATTTTGAACAAACCGTCATCTGTTATATAAATTAAGAATAAGAAAAAATGAAAGATTTATTTTACTCTTATTTATTCTCTAATGTTCTACCTTTCTTTATGGGGATCCAAGTGTCTGATCTATATTATATTTCTTCTCTCTCAATAACTCCTTTTAACATTTCATGTAAGGCAGGTCTACTGGAAACACATTCCTTCAATTTTTATTTCTTTAAGAAAGTCTTTAGTACTCCTTCACTTCTGAAGGACAATTTCACAGGGTACAAAATTCCAGGTTGGTGAGGCTTTTTCATATCAATGCTTTAAATATTTCACTCCACTCTCTTCTTGCTTGCATGGTTTCTGAGAAGTCAGATGCAATTCTTATCTTTGCTTCTACGTAGGTAAAGTGTTTTTATTCCTCTGGCTTGTTTCAATAATTTTTTTTCTTATCTCTGATTTTATGCAGTTTGAAAATGATATGCTTAGGTGTAATTTTTTTTTTTTTTGTATTCATCCTGCTTACTTCTCTGAGCTTACTGGATATGTGACTTGGTGTCTGACATTAATTTGGGGAAATTCTCAGTCATTAGTACTTCAAATATTTTCTCTGCTCTTTTTTCTTTTTCTTTTCCTTAAAATATTCCCATTATGTGTATGCTATACATTTTGTAGTTGCCCCACAGTTCTTGGCTATTCTGTTCTGAGGGTTTTTTTCAGTATTTTTTATTTTTTTCTTTTCAGTTCTAGAAGTTTCTATTCCATATCGTCAAGCTCAGAGATTCTTTCCTCAGCTGTTTCCAGTCTAGTAATAAGCTTATCATAGGAATTCTTAATTTCTGTTTCACTCTTTTTGATCTCTAGCATTTCTTTTTGATTCTTTCTTAGAATTTCCATCTCTCTGCTTACATTATCTATTTGTTCTTGCATGCTGTATAACTTTTTCCATTAAAGCCCTCAGTATCATAATTATAATAAAAAAATTCCTGGTCTGATAATGCCACCATTCCTGCCATATTTGACTCTGGTTCTGATGCTTGTTCAGTTTCTTCAAACTGCATGTTTTGCCTTTTAGTATGATTGCAATATTTTGTTGAAGAATGGACATAATATACTGGGAAAAGGAAGTGCAGTAAATAAGCCCCTTAGTAACATAGTAGTAAGGTGTGTTTGTGGTGGTGGGAGGATGAAGTGTTCTATAGTTCTATGATTAGGTTTAGTCTTTTGGTGAACCTGTGGCCCTGAGCTATGAACTTCACCAGTGCTTCTCAGCTGTTTTACGCCTTAGGTAGGATAGGATGGCTAGAGTGGCCTGGAGTTGTGTGTCTCCCTTGCCCTACATGAAAACTAGAGGGAGCTGAAGTTTGGAATTTCCCTACCCCCAGGTAGTTTAGGCTCTGAAATAACCACAACACGTTAGACTCTAGCAAAATACTGTATGTAGCCTTGCAAAGAGGAACAGAATGCTTTGGTGTATTTCAGAATGGTTCATTTTCTAAAGCACAAGGGGATTTATCTTTGATATTCAGTATGAGGACCTGGTAGAGCTCCTAGAGGTAAAAACTCACAAAAATGTAGATGCGCCCCTCTGACCGCAGTTTTAAACTCTCAGTCTTGCCTACTCTGAGCCCTCAATATTTCATCAATTATAGTTTAGGTTTTCTTACTCTGGAACTGGTTCCTGTGTATGTTTCTGCATGTGGGTTTCTGCTCCAGGAAGGTGTGGTTCTCTATATCTACCTGTTTGTCTCTCCAGTTTGGGGGGCAGCCATTTACCCTGTGACCTCATTTCTCTGGTAGATCTAAGATCTAAGAAAAGTTGTTGATTTTCCTATTTGTTCATCTCCTTACATGTTGTTAGGAAAGAGTGACAACTTTCAAGCTCCTTACACACTGGGCCAGACACCAGAAGTGGTAGAAAGGTAAAATAAACACAGAAAGATTAAAGAACATATCCAAGGTCACACACTGAAGAAGTAATGGATCCAGAATTAAAACTAGCGTCAGAGCCCACTTTCATAACCACTGTCCCAAGCCGATCACCACTCTGCTATACTTAAGAAAAGTATATTTGTTATATGTGGGCTCTAGAGTTAGATTCTTTAAGTATGAATACAGTTCCATTGCTTTTACTAGCTGCATGACTTTTTGCATAAGATTGTTACAGACACTAAGTGAGTTACTGTACATAATGCACTTACAACAGTGACTAGAAGTGAGAAAGCACTCACAAATGGGGGCTTTGGTATTGTCTGGAAGAGCCAGAATTCTCGTCCCTCATCTACCACGAAAAAAGCAAATGTGGGGCAGTAGATTTGCAGCATCTCTTCTAGAAATTAAGGTGGAAGATACTTCTAAAGCACCTGTTTCCTTGAAATGCTACACCCCATACAGTCCCATGCTCCTTAAAGTCTAGTGCACTGAACCAGCAGAATTGGCTTCTCCTTAGAGCTTTTTAGAAATGAAAATTCTCAAATCCCAGATCTACTGAATCAGAATCTGCATTTCAACAAGATTCGCAGGTGATTAATTGGCACATTATAGTTTGAGGCTCTGATATAGCACAATAGTTAAGAGCACAGGCTTTGGATTCAGACCCATTTGCATCCAAAGCCAAGTTCTGTCAATTACAAGTTCTGCGATCTTTCATCAGATTCCTCTATTATCTGAGCCTGACTTCCTCAGCTATAAAAATGGAATAATAATACCTCTCTCACAGGGCCAATGAAGGACTGGCACACGGTAGGTGCTCAATGAACCAATTGTTGCCATTTGATAATTGTTACCATTATCAGCAGAGTTTCCTGTCAAGGCTGAGACAGGCCAAGTGACAAGCCAGCCCCACGGAGTATGTGAGTGAGGGAGAGCACTTGAGGACAGATCAAGTCTACAGGGTCACAGAACAGATAGTTTATTCAATTACAGTGGAGAAAAGATTATCATTGCAAGGAAAACTTGGGTCCAAGCCAAACAAAAGGGGTGAAGAATTGAATGGGTGAGGCAAAGACCTCAGGACAAGAACAAGTTGAAGATCAGAAGCCAAGAAAAAGGGAGATTTAAGTGGGAAGTGTGACTCCTGCTGCAAGAGAGGAACCTTTGTCTCTAGCACTGGCACAATGTAGTTCAATTGTGCTCTTATAACCCTTGGCCCATGTGGCCAAAATAAGGTTAGTTCCTTAACAGCACTGCATGGGTTCTACCAGGACCACTTCCAAACATGACACACCTGGGCTAGAGGAATCTCAAGGACATCCATCCATCTTATCTGCTGTATGGCTCATCCTTCCCAGGACCAACCACAATGGAGCAATGGTTTACTGGGTGCAAGAGATATTTATCTTCAATTTTCACACATTTATCCTTGTATTTATGCTTTGGAATACATGAGATTTGACCATCATTAACTAGAAATATTTTCTTGGGTATTCAGTCCAAGGAGATAATTTTCCCCAAGCTGGTGGGCTGAAAAATATTTACTATTCCTCTAAAGGATAGGATGGTAGCCTCCATGGTTTAGTTTTTTGCAATAACACTCCCTATGGGTTAATGTGCTGTTAATATGGAAAAAAAGAAAGAAAACCCTTTAAATAGTAGCTTATGCTTCTTTTTGATTTCTCTCCTGGAAAAGCTGATTTACTGTGTGTTTCTTCCATCTGGCAGGAAGCTAATCTGAATATGAATCAATCCTTGCAAAAATAACTGCAGGAAATTTTAGACATTCATAACTTTCCAAAGTTTTTTTTCTCTCTTTAACAATAGCATTTTTGTCATTCTTTCAGTTGTACAAAGTTTTTCAATTGAAATGAAGTATGACTATTTAAGGAATTCTGTCACCTCATCCTGAATGCCTCCTTTACTGTTATCGCTCATCTTCCAGATATTTGCACATAAATGAGTAATTGCTGCTATCCCAAAAAGTTTTAATCATGAGGGGGAAACAGATTAATGTGATGTTCACAACTTGATAAGCAAAATGACAAAAAAAGATTATTTTCAAATATCTGATTCTTCTTTCCTTGTAGTATATTTTGTAATAATGCTGCTTTCTTCTAACATTGGCTGTACCAACTAATATTTCTGGTGCTGCTAAACAAAATGGGAAAAAATAACCTCTCTACCTTATAAACCTAGACGGAGTTTTTAGCAAGCACCTCCTGTCATTTTTAAAATCCCAGTTTTCCAACCTTTCCCACATCATGGCACACCTAGAAAATGATATTTGTATAGCACACTTGGGTAAAGTGGCTGGCTAAGGGACTCCAGCTGCCCCAGGCCCCATAAGACCACCTCAGGACTGAAGGAATAAATATCTTGTCATACCATAACCTGTTTTCAGCACACAAACCCTGCGCATGGTAACCCTGATCTCCAGCCCTGGGAATTAAAGAAGGAAAATATGCACCATGATAAAATGGAAGCCACATCATTTAAATTAATACATGAGTGTCTTTGGCAGAATTTCCAGACAAAGGTTATGTGGCCAAGTCACTCTGCTTTATCATGACTTGTCAAGTATGACTGGCTAACCTGGTGCTTTCCATGCTGTGGCTTTCCATGCTATGTTTCATAGAATGCTGGTATTTCATGAGATATTAATAGATACTAAAGTGATTTTACCCCCTGTGATCAAATAATTTTGAAATTTAATGGACTAAATGGATTTTGTTACTACAAAACTTTCTGAACTCTTTCACACGCTAATGTGATTTGTGAATCTCCAAAAAATAGATAGAGCTGATGGGTAACATATGGTTGTGCAGATTGTGCACTATACAACTCTAGAGGTAATTATTCACATTGTAACCTAATATATAGTATCCATTTAAGCAGTATACAACCTATACTTGGCAGCCCTAGAATATAGCATGCAGTGTTTTCCATATATATTTGACCATGGGACATTGTCCGGAATACTTGTTAATATCTCTGGAAATAGTTTTGGTTCTATATGAACTCCACTGATCATCCTGTTCATTTTACTACATTTAAGAGATCCCACATTCTAAGTAACTCCACTCCTTCTTTTTCCCAAATAGATTGTTCTTTCTCTTGCCTCTATGAGGAAGGAACATGGCCTTTGATGTCAGACTGATCTGGATTCCATACCAGCTCAGTCACTTGTTTACCAGCTCTGGGCCTTGGTGTTATCTGCAAAATAAAAACAATGCCATTCACATTACAGAATGGTTGTGTAGATTAAATGAGCAAACCTTTATATAGTATCAGTATAGTACCTGACACAGAGTAGTACAGGTTGAGTATCCCTTATCTAAAATGCTTGGGACCAGAATTGTTTCAGATTTTGGATTTTTTGGAATATTTGCACTATACTTACTGGTTTAGCATCCCTAATCTAAAAATCTGAAATTCAAAATGTTCCAATGAACACTTCCTTTGAGCATCACGTCAGTGCTCAAAAAGTTTCAGATTTTGGAACATTTCAGATTTGAGATGCCCAACCTATGTACAGAAAATATTTATCTTCTCCTTCAGTGCCTTTGTTCCTGTTCTCACTGCCTGAAATGCCTTTCTATGCTCAGTCTCCCCTTGAAGAACTATCTCATTTACAAAGCCTTCTCTGATTCAAATACTCTCTCCTTCAAACCTCCGCAGCATTTTGTTCATAGTTCTTTCAAAAGTACGTTCTAGCATATTATTTCTGACATTAGAATATTTTTTACAAATTACTAATCTCCCCTGCTTGATTGTGAAATCTTGAGGACAGCAACATTATTTTGTTCATCTTTGACCTCATCAGAACCTGGGATAGCTTAAGCACTCAATAGATGTTCATGTAATTTAATTAAACCAAAATAAAGTAAGTGGCAGCTACCTGTTATATTTTTCACTAAAGAGGTGATGATAACAGCTATTCAGGGCTGAATGGATGCACATTATAGCCTATGCAAAAATCTGTCTGCTGGTATGGAGAGACAGTCATAGTACATATATTTTGCATAGCACAAAGAAAATACTGAGGTTTAAACCTCAGTATTTCATTGTACAATCAATATCTTCTGTAAAATAAAGGCCTTTAAGCATAGAATTGGTGGTGGACAGTCTAATCATCACTTGTAAATTCAAAAATAAAGCAAATACTTTGGAGTCCCAGACTCAAAGATCAATATGTATGAAATCCCTGTTCCTTAAGTTCTCTTCGAGCACAAATCTATGCTAAATAGCAAGCTAAATCACTTTAGAAATACCTGTTGAGATGATGTATTTGCTTATATTACAATATGTACTGTTTAAAGTATATTTAGACAGCCTGTTTTACATTAATAAAATATGGATGATCTATAACCAGCATTATATTTTATTCAGGTTCCCATGCTAAAGTGTTTTTAAATAAAATGTATATGTCCAAAATAACTTACATATTAGCTTTTCAAATAACAATCTTGTTACGAAAATTTAAAATAAATGCAAACAACCTTGAAAAGTCGGGCTACCTTTATCAACAGGAATTAGACACTTTAGGAAGAAAATCCAGGATCAAGAACATCTTTTTAAAATAATGTTAAAACAAAAGGATTTTTTATATGAATCACCTGTTAAGACACAAAGTTCCTTTGGGTAGATGCCTAATAGTGCTATTGCTGGATCGAATGGTATTTCTATTTTTAGCTCTCTGAGGTATCTCCAAATTCTTTTCCACAG
>NW_012156284.1:7736591-7759890 GCF_000956105.1 Propithecus coquereli
TCTGTACCCCATAATATGCTGAAATAATAATAAAAAAAAAAACAGGTTAGGTTGTTTGAATAAATTTTGAAATCAATTAATTTCAGCACCAAAGAACCAGGGCAATATTTTCCCCATCAAGCCAAATAAGCCATCCAATATGCATTATTTGTTTCACATTAAATGTCTCTCTATTAAAAAGACATAATACTAAAAAAAAAAAAAAAAAAAACACAAAGTTCCCTTCCCAAACAAGTGCTTTGGCCCTTGATACACTATTTAAAGAGTAATTTATCAGAAAAGCACAGAATTATGATTATTCAAGGTTTTCCTAACTTATGTAACAATTGATTAACTTCTACAACAACATGATACCAAAACACGCCAAACACTTTATATGTACCAAAATACATTAAAGTATTAATAATAATAATAGGTTATAAGAAATTTAATTGTTTGTCTCTACCATTCCAAAGAGTTGGGGGCTTTAGATAATTTACCAATATATTTGCAAATATTTAGAGTGTCTGGATACAACCTTTAAAGCAAGCTAATAATTGTTTATGAAAGTATTAAAATTGTCTCTTCACAACAAATAATGAAAGACGCTATTGCAATTGTTGCTGTTTTTGTTCTTGTTAGCCAACATTTTATGGGCACTTGCTATGTGCCAGTCACTATGCTACATACTTTATACACATTATCTCCACATTTAAAAAACAAATGAAATGTTGACGACAAAGAGGGAAAAAGAGAAAGGGCAGAGTGATCTAACATTTTGGAAGACAAGGTGGAAAAAGAGGAAGATATGAAGGTAGCTCGTGAGAGATACCAAGGTGATGTTGACCAGGGTGAATTTACAATGGTCCTGGGGCAGACCCTCAGCTTTGAAAGTCTAGACTTTGGCCTACATATTCCTTCACAGAAGGCAGATCTTTGTAAGGAGCCAAATTCTAATCAGAAGGCTACTTGGTGAACTTGGAATAAGGACGAAGGAAAAAGGATAGTCTTCAGAGATATCCAGACCAGAGTGAGGCCCAGAAGCAAGAATAGATAAGGCCATCTAGGACACAAGGGGACAGTACCTGCAAAGGCAAAGAGTGGGCCAAAAGTGCACTGTGTTTCTGAAAGAGTTGAAATCTAGACCTGGCATGAGCAGGGGAACCTGAAGCAGAGAAGTTTGATGGTAATTAGGGCTGCAACAGTAGGCAGGACCAAAATGTGAAAGGCCTAAAGACCCTAGGATTTACCTCCAATGGGATGAGGAGCTGGGTTTTCTTTTTATGCACAGGACTGACTGACTCATCAGACTTTTCTAGAGGCTGTTAGAAAGAAGACAATGGTGAATGCAAGGAAAACAGAAGGATGTTGTAAGTGGCCCAGGTGAAATGTTATACAGATCTAAATTAATATAATTTCAGGAATGAAACCCCTTTATAACACTGTTTCTCTGAGGAAATGTGCTCTGAATTAAAAATTACTGACTTCATTAAACATTACATTTGGTATTCAATACTTGGTATTCAATACATTTGAAAGTTGGCATTAGCCCATATTTTAAAACAAATACTGTAATGCAATTGCTATGATTATATAAACTGATATTTAATGCAAGTCAGAAACAAAATTAAAAAAATTAAAATATAAATGATCAAAATATTTTTTATGAACTTTTAGTTAAAAACATAGGTCATATTTCCACGATTAAAAAGTGGTACTGCATTCATTAAAAATAATCTTATAACTCCTACTAGCCTTTTTCCACAATTTCCATTCTCTATTTCCATGGAAACCTTTAGCTAATTCATTTCACTTCTTCTTTAAGCCCTTAACACTCTCCGTTTTTAATTTTATTGAGAGATTACTGATTAATTTCCAACAAAAATAGACAAAACTTCCCAATTTTGATTAAACTGTTTGCCAAATAAAAATGCTGGAGCATGTACCACATTAATCAAAATTTTAAAACTGTCATTATCAAATATTTCCCAACATAAAAGTTCTAAAATTAATATTTTAAGAGTAAATTCCACAATATTTCATATATAATTGTATGGAAATTACTATTAGAGATATTAAAAAAGGAATTAAAAAAGAAAGTTTCCAGTGAAGGTGTTTGTCAATGCTTATTTTGTACGTTTAATAACACAATGAATAAGAAAAAAATGCAACAAAAGCAAATGAGAACTGTGAACTAAAATAAAATCTTAAAGCTCCCCCCGACACCCACTGACTAAAGGGATCCCCTCTTGGGCAAGGGGATAGGATATCCTATAACTGAGTTGCAGGCATGAGAACAAAGGTCAAACATGCCTCATTATGCCCCCACCCTCTTCTTGGAGACATCCTTTGTAACTCATTAACAGGCCTAAGGCTATACAAGACAAACCTGCAGATCCTCAATTTACACAACAAATGTATGGCTAGTAGCTTGTCTCTGATTTACAGACTTCCTTATCTTAACTTAAAACATTCCAAGCCTTCAGACAAAGCTTCATTGCTTTAACCAATTACAAACCAAAGAGTCTTTAAACCCACCTATAACCTATAGCCCCTGCTTCCAGATGTTCTTTCTTTTCAGGCCAAACCAATGTATGGCTTCCATGTATTGATTTATGACTTTATCTGTAATTCCTGTCTCCCCGAACTGTGTAAGACCAAACTGTAACCCCCACAGGGAGTCCACTTGCTCAAGGCTTCTTGAGCCATGGTTCTCAATTTGGCTCAGAATAATCCTCTTTAACTTATTTTACAGAGTTTGGCTTCTTTTCTGTTGATAGAAGTAATAAGAGAATAAAGCAATGTCTATACCATACACATCAGTTTGTGAGGGGGAATATTGATTCGCCCAGTTGCTATTGATTGTATTCAACTGCTGTCCCCTAGCCTGATAGGTAAGCCTAGGTAAAATATGTGTGTTTCTAATAAACTTTAGAATAAAGATAATGGTTCCTGCACTAGAACAGAGGTCCCTTTATTCCCACTCACATACAAGATTTTGTAAAAAAAAAAAAACACACATGCACACACACACAGATTTCATCTCATCTTAAAAAGCCAGAAAAATTATGCAAAACTGTTCATAGTAGCTTTATTTACAATAACCAAAAGCTATAAATAGCTCAAGTTTTATTAATAGGAGAATGAATAAACAAATTGTGACATATCCATACAATGGAATACTATTCAACATTTAAAATGGATGAACTATTGGTATTGACCAGCAACATGGATAAATTTCAAAAACATGCTGAGGGAAAGAAAGACATGGAAAAAATATTCATACTGTATAAGTTCATCTCTGTAGAATTCCAGAAAAGGCAAAATTAATCTACTAGTAGAAAAAAATCAGAACATTGGTACCTGGGATGGGGGTGGTAGAGGAGAGGAATTACCGGGAAAGGGGCATGAAGGAACTTTCTGGGGACAATGGAAGTATTTTATATGATCATGGGGTTAAGATCACACAGAAGTATGAATGTTTTCAAAAATCAGTAAATTTGTGCATTTAATTGTACATAAATTTTATATAAAAATGAAAAGATTCAAATATCGACCTCTTGTTAATGCTATACATACTGAAGTATTTGGAGGGAAATGTACTGATGTCTAGAATGCATCAAAAATAAGATGAATTGATGAATGGATAAAGGGATGAGCCAGAGAATGGATATGTAATAAAACTAGTATTAATATAAGAAAATGTTAATGGTAGAATCTAAGAAATGGATGTGCCAGTAATTTATTGCCTCATAGCTCTAACCCTACTCTTATTGGCCCAATTTCATGATTCTGCACCTGGACTCTGCAACTAAGTCTCTTCTTTGCCAATGGGTGGCTTGTTATCTTTCTCTGCCAGTGACAGGTGCTGGAGGGTGACTGCAAGCCTAGGGGTGGAATAAAAGACTTTCTTTTTACTTTTTCTGTTTGTAATTTATCTCCACAGCACTGAACATTTTGGATACAGCTGATTCTTATAGTGTTCACCATGGTAGCAGGTTCTTCTTGTCTCTAGCAAAATTCTTCCTAGTGATAGGCCACTGTCGTCGTTCTGGAGCATCTTCTTCTTTACCCACAGCAGCTGAAGTTATCCTCCTTTTCATAGTCAGAATTTATCCTCAAATATCTGAATCTCAGCTATGTAGGGACCTTCCTTTTAGTTCAAATTTCTTCTTTGTTCAATTTTCCTTCAATCGTAGGGCTGTAGTTTCATTTTGCAATTTCTACTTTTAATATACCTTGGAATTCTCTATTAACTCCCATTAGTACAGACAGCCCTTACTTTGCACATTTGTAATATACCACAATTTAGGTAAATAAATCCAGTTCTCCAACAACACAGTTTGGATTTCAGTTATAAAAGTATAATAACTGTGAGTAACTGCATAAAATATAAACTTTGCTAGTAGCTCTTCGATCCACAAATAGTGACCAATCTTGTCACCTCTTTCAAAGCCGGTCAATGATTTTTTTCTTTTTTAAATTTCAAAATATTCCAGGAATACAAATGTTTTTGATTACATGTATCAATTTTGTTATGCTTAAGTCAGGGTTATAAGTGTGCCCATCCCTCAGATAGTGTCCATTGTACCCATTAGGTAGGATTTTGCCCACCCCCTTCCCCCCTGCTGATTTCCACTGAGTTTTACTCCCCTCTGTGCACACACGTGCTCATTGGTTAGTTCAAATTTAATAGTGAGTATACGTGGTGTTTGTTTTTCCATTCTTTAGGTATTTCACTTAGGATAGTGGCCTCCAGTTCCGTCCAAATTGTTGCAAAAGGCCTTAATTCATCCTTCTTAATGGCTGAGTAGTATTCCATAGTTTACATTTACCACACTTTGCTAATCCTCTCACAAATTGATGAGCACTTGGGTTGATTCCACATCTTTGCAATTGTGAATTGTGCTGCAATAAACACTTGCATGCAAGTGTCTTTTTGGTAAACTGACTTCTTTTCCTTTGGGTAAATACCCAGTAGTGGGATTGCTAGATCAAATCGTAGGTCTACTTTTAGTTCTTTGAGGAATCTCCATACCGTTTTCCATAGAGGTTATACTAATTTGTAGTCCCTCCAACAATGTATAAGCGTCCCTTTCTCTCTGCATCCATGCCAGCATCTATTGTTTTTGGACTTTTTAATAACAGCCATTCTCTCTGGGGTAAAGTGATATCTCATTGTGGTTTTAATTTACATTCCCCTGATGATAAGTGATGTTGAGCATTTTTTCACGTTTATTGACCATTAGTCTATCTTCTTTTCAAAAGCTTTTGTTCATGCCTTTGGCCCACTTTTTAATGGGGTTATTTATTTTTTCTCTTGCTGATTGCTTCAGTTCTTTGTACATTCCAGATATCAGCCCTTTATCGGATGTATAGCTTGAAAATATTTTTTCCCATTCTGTAGGTTGTCTATTTACTCTGTTGATTACTTCTTTGGCTGTGCAGAAGCTTTTTATTTAACCAAGTCCCATTTATTTATTTTTGTTGACCCAAATAGCCAAAGCAATCTTAAGCAAAATGAACAAATCTGGAGGCATAACATTACCAGACTTCAAACTATACTACAAGGCATTGGAACCAAAACTGCATGGAATTGGCACAAAAATAGAGACATAGCCCAACAGAACGGAACAGAGAATCCAGATATAAAACCATCCACATACAGCCAACTGATTTTTGACAAAGCAGACAACATTATACACTGTGAAAAAGAAGCCCTATTCAATAAACTGTGCTGGGGAAATTGGATACCCACATACAGAAGATCGAAACAGGATCCATATCTCTTATGACTCACAAAAAATTAATTCAAGGTGGATAAAAGACTTAAATGTAAGTCATGAAACCATAAGAACTCTAGAAGAAAATGTTGGAAAAACTCTTCTAGGTATTAGCCTATGCAAAGAATTTATGAAGAAGACCCCAATGGCAATCACATCAAAGTCTGTCAATGATTGTTCACTGCACGTCTGATGTTGAGTTTTATGCACAGACAGCAAAACAAGTAGTTGTGTTGAATCAAATGATAAACCTATGCGACATCTTAAAAAAAACAGGTAATCAAAGGAGAAATGGTCAACAAGGATGGAAGTGCAACAAAGAAAGAAAAAGAACAGAAAGTGAAAATGCTAGAAGTGAAATTAGAATTGAAAATGAAGTTATAGAAGAAATAGCTGACAGTATGAATGTTGACACTGCCACTATGCAAGAGATCCTAGAAATGCAGCCAGAGGAACTTAGTGAAGGTGAAATTATCAACATAAATATGGAAAGTTGTGACAAAAAGAATGAAGATATCCCACAGGAAGTAACACCAGCAAAAATTTACACATTAAAGGAAATCTTGGAGATATCTGATAACATTGAAAGTTCAAAGGATACAATATCATAAGCTGATGCAAACTTAGAAAGGAGTGTAACAATTTGCCAATGCTTGCTCCATAAGAAGGCAAGCACTATTCAAACTACACTTGATAAGCTTTTACAAAGAAATAAAATATTTTAAGTCTCAACATTTCTATTGCTTTAGATCATAGTGTACTAAATAAACGTTTTGTTATTTTTTCATTCCCTTATATATTTATAACAGAAAGTTTTTCAATATTTTGACAGAAAATCTTAAATGTCATAGCAAAATCATAACTTCCTCTATTGGTTATTAAGATCATTTTTCACAGTTTAAGATTGCACTGGCATTTTTATGGTCCTGTACTAATGTGAGAAGTGGGGGACTGCACATAGTTAATTACCTTTTACTCAGCTAAAAATACTTTGTACTAAATTTCCCTGTTCAAAATTCTGATGTGATTTCTGTCTCTTGACTAGACATTGATAGTCAAGTAGGTATAAAACGTTCACTGTAAAATTCTTTCATCTTTTCTATATGTTTGAAAATTTTCAAAATAAAGTGATGGAAAAATCAAACAATCATTATTGTCTTCTATTTCCAGGTGAGTCAGAGGAATGAAGGAAAATGATCTTATGCAATTAAAAATAACAACAAAAATGTTTTAAAAAATAAAAATGGGAAGGGTGGTGACTTTACCAGCAGCAAATTAACATAGGGCTACCACCTCTTGCCAAATACTTCCAAAAGTGATGGCTAATGGGAAAAGGAGAGAGATTCTGATATTCTATGGTAACATAGCAAAATATTTGATCCAACTATAACCCCACAGAGGTAGTATTAAGGAAAAAAATATTAATAAAGTCCTGAAAATTCTTTCTAATACTCATCCTCTGATCAAAATCACACTGAGAGAAAGGACAAACAGCCCATAGAAAAGTCAAGACTGAACTCTTGGGAGTAGAAGAAGCCATTATCTACTGCCTTCCGGATTCTTCAGTCATTCAGACAAGGGGGAAAAAGGCACTTACAGAAGAAAAAGAAAGATATTAGGCTGGCCTCAGACTTCTCCATAGCAACACTCAACATGAAGAGATCTTAGTAATAGAGAACCCTTATATAAACTACTTAATGATGAAATCTAGCCAGACAAAAGATAAATGGAGAAGTCATGGTAAAAAGAAGTACAACACTCAATGCAAGAAGATAGAGCCATGTCTGCAATCCTGAGAGGGGAAAAATATGGCATATAATTTTATAACTATTAGCCAAGCTGTCCTTTGCATAGAAAAGCAATAGACTTCTTCAAGTACGCATACATTAAAGGACTCCATGAGCCTACCTACTTGATGACGCTGTCAGAGATTAATCAAAATATAAAACTTAAAGATGGAGAAGTTGGGGCCAAAGAACTAATGGCAAGCACTGAACACTTTTAAATAGAGAATTAAAACTAAGTAGTTACAGGCAAAGAATTTATGAAGAAGACCCCAAAGGCAATCACAGCAACAACCAAAATAAATAAATGGGACCTGATCAAATTAAAAAGCTTCTGCACAGCCACAGAAACTGTCACAAGAGCAAACAGACAACCTACAGAATGGGAGAAAATTTTTGCATGCTACAAATCCAATAAAGGGCTGATAACCAGAATCTACTTAGAACTCGGGAAAATCGACAAGAAAAAATCAAACGACCCTATCAAAAAGTGGGCAAAGGACATGAACAGAAACTTTTCAAAAGAAGACAGAATAATGGTCAAAAAACATATGAAAAAATGCTCAACATCTCTAATCATCAGGAAAATGCAAATTAAAACCACAATGAGATATCACTTATGTCCAGTGAGACTGGCCTTTATCAAAAAGTCCCAAAACAATAAATGTTGGTGTGGATGCAGAGAGATATGAACACTCATGCACTGTTGGTGGGACTGCAAACTAGTGCAACCTCTGTGGAAAGCAATATGGAGATACCTTAAAGAGATACAAGTAGAGCTTCCATTTGATCCAGCAATCCCATTACTGGGCATCTACCCAAAAGAACAAAAGTTGCTCTATGAAAAAGACACCTGCACCCGAATGTTTATAGCAGCACAATTCACAATTGTAAAGATGTGGAAACAACCCAAGTGTCCATCAATACATGAGTGGATTAATAAAATGTGGTATATGTACACCATGGAGTACTATTCAGCTTTAAGAAACAATGATGATATAGCACCTCTTGTATACTCCTGGATAGAGCTCGAACACATTCTACTGAGTGAGGTATCCCAAGAATGGAAAGACAAGCACCACATGTACTCACCATCAAATTGGTATTAACTGATCAACACATAAGTGCACATATAAGAATAACATCTATTGGATGTTGGGCAGGGGGGAGGGGGAGGGGGGAGGAGGGAGGAGGGGACAGGTACATGCATACACAAAGAGTGCAATGCGCACCACCCGAAGGATGGACATATTTGAAACTCGGACTTGGGGGGGGGGCAAGGGCAACATACGTAACCTAAACATCTGTACCCCCATAATATGCTGAAATAAAAAAAAAAAAAAACTAAGTAGTTACGTGAATTAGGATTTTAGAAATCAATTTAAATGTTAAAGCCTTGAAAAAATTAAAATAAATAACAAATTAAGCTCCACAAAGCTTAAAAAACATAAAAAAACTTGAATAGAATACATGAAAAATACTTGAATAGAATAAATTTATTTATTAACTTCAACATTTTTTTCAATTTTAATCTGACTTCTTTTTCTTCTACTAAATTCAAGTTAATTTCAATGTACTTCTTTTAAATTTAAAATAGATATAATATAATCTCATTCTTACAAAACTACTTTATGCCTCTACCCAACCATCCAGCCATTGGTGTATTTGCAGAGAGAGATATATGGAATGACATTCATGAATGTTAATGATGGTCGTTTCTGGGTAACAAGGTTTGAGGTGACTTTCCCCTTTATTTTACACTTATGTATTACTTGATTTATTTTTAATTACAAAATTTTTACAGGGGTACAAATGTTTGGGTTACATCTATTGCATTTGTACCGCCCAAGTCAGAGCTACAAGTGTGCCCCTCACAGTCTGTACCACACCCATTAGGTGTCAATTTTCCCATTCCCTCCCCCCCCACCTGCCCAATCCCCAATAAATGTTACTTCCATATGTGCACATAAGTGTTGATGAATTAGTACCAATTTGATGGTGAGTACAAGTGGTGCTTGTTTTTCCTTTCTTGGGATACTTCACTTAGTAGAATGGGCTCCAGCTCCATCCAGGAGAATACAATGGGTGCTACATCACCATTGTTTTTTGTGGCCGAGTAGTACTACATGGTATACATATACCACATTTTATTTGCTTGATTTTAAAAAAATAATAAACAAGTATTTACTTAAAAAGTAAAGTCATTCGATAAAAAGGAATATAAAAGACAAGGATAGGATTGCTAAACCAATAACATATCAATAAACAAAAATGAAAAAGAATATTTAAACTACACCAGAGAACCCACTTTAATCACTTTTCAATTTACAAACAGTTAAGGTGATAATTATAAATCATTCTCCTCAATTCACAGAAAATAATAGACCCTATGGAGGAGGCAATAGTCAGTTGGCCTATGTAGTTACTATGTGTATAAGAGAGTAAAGAAACTTCATTTCTTTAAAACTGTCCTATAAATTAGAGTTTTAACAAATTTAGAAGAACCTTCCCTTATTGAATTTGGTGAAAACTTGCTTTATTGCTGTCATATATATCAAGTAGTATAAGGTAGCCATTAATCAACATCTGACATTCATAATTATTTTCAACTCCCAGTCAAAATATCAAATGGCTTCCAGAGCCTTAAGCCATCTTATTTTCCTTTATAATAGTGTTTTGCATTTTATCAAGCAAATATGTTAGCTTACTTCCTACCTATTTGTCAAAAATCTCACTCTAAATCATCAAAGATTTATGGTCTTCAGTCTCCATGCCATGCATTTCTATCAACTGGGCAGAGATTTTCTCTATGTGTTTTTATTCATTCATCTGCTATATAATTTCCGTGCAGTCATCTAACTGTGGGCAAACCAGAAAAATTCAGTTCAGGGCACAATTATGTCCAATTTCATTAAATTACTTTTGGCAAATGGTGCTGGCTTTTTTACAATAGTTTTCAAACATCTAATAAGTAATTGCTCGTAATTGTGTCATTGTCTGATAGCGAAATGAAAGAGCAGTCACTGCAGTGCAGCGAACCTCTTCATTTATGTTGTACTGCAAAGCTTTCTGGCTAAGTAATTCTTCCTGACTGTCATGCTGTGGAAATTGTAGGGGTTTGCTGCAATGTAGGCTTTTAACTTATGAAGAAAAGCCGAGAGGAAAAAAGGAATGGAATTACACAAATGAGTCCTGGCAGCCAAATTCTGCTTTTCTTTTTACCTTACAGGACAATGTCTGGCCACCATGGAAGGGCCTACTACCTTCTTTAGAACTTTAATTCCATCCTCTAAATTGGTACACTGAAAGGAGACTAGCTCACCACTAGAGGTAACTGTTAAGCCCCAAGGCTACTGTGCCTTCTTGAGCCTTCTCAAGAAACAGAAGTGAAAGAAACTTTCAGACACGTTGCTGTTTTAAGCTATACGCTAGATTATTCATTTATCCATTCACTGATTATTTTTTGAACACTTTACTATGTTCCAGGCACTAGTCTAGTAACAAGAGATACTGCAGTAGATAAGATAGAGAAGGGCCCTTGTGATATTGTGATATAATAAGAAATATAACTTAGGGGGGAGGGGAGGCAAGGGCAACATACATAACCTAAACATCTGTACCCCCATAATATGCTGAAATAAAAAAAAAAGAAATATATATTGGTCTCTGACCTTGGTTTCTGGAGCATAGCTCCTAAAACCCTTAGAATCTCCAGAATGATAAGAGTTTCTTTTGTACACTAATGAGATGACCAGTGGCTGGGGGGGCCTCTAGTTAGATTCAGGATGGGGTCTGGTCACTGGGAAAGATCAAGGCATGATTAGAGGTTTGGGACTTTCAGCCCTGCTCCCTAAACCCCAGAGAGGGGAGAGGAGCTGAAGATTGAGTGGATCACTGTATTAGTCCATTTTACATTGCTATAAAGGAAATAGTTGAGGCTGGGTATTTGTAAAGAAAAGAGGTTTATCTGGTTCATGGTTCTGCAGACTGCACAAGCATGGCACCAGCATCTGCTTCTGGTGAGGGCTTCAGCGAGCTTCTAACTAAAGCAGAAGGTGAAGAGGGAGCAGGAATGTCACGTGGCAAGAGAAGAAGCAAAGAGAGGGAGGAGATGGTGCCAGGCTCTTTTATATGACCAGCTCTCACACGAACTAATGGAGGGAGAACTCACTCATTATCATGGGTAGGACACCAAGCCATTCATGAGGGATCTTCCCCCATGAGCTAAACACCTCCTACTGCAGGCCCCACCTCCAACACTGGGAATCAAATTTCAACATGAGATTTGGAGGGGCCAAACATCCAAACCATATCAATCACCAATGATCAAAGATGTAATCAATCATGCCTATATAATTGTTACTGAAAGCTTGGCCACTAGTCCACAAGGCCGAATCAGAGGAAAGAGGACAAGTGGTTTGAGGAGGAAGGAAAGAGAGTTGACTTTGTCAACAAAGTAGGAAATACGATAGACTTTCCTGTCTCAAAATCCCAAATATCCTGAACATAAGCAGAAATACAGAGCTTTTAAAGGGAGGGTTCTCATCTTCAGGCAATTATTTTCTAATTGTCCCATCTCCGCCAAAAACAAAGCCTATGAACTCTGCCAGCCCCCACCTGGGAGGCTGGCAGCACCTGGAAGTTTTAACAAAAGACTTAACCTGCCTCAGGGATGCAGGCCAGGCTGCGGTTCCCAAAAGAGTGGGGAGAGTTTTACAGGCCATTCCCTCTGTTACATAATAAGGCATCCATAAAATCCCAACAGGGCAGGATTTAGATGAGCTTCTAGACAGCTGAACACATATAGGTGCCTGAGGGGTGGCATATCCTTCCCACATACTTTGCTATATACATTTCTTCATCTGTATCCTTTGTAATATCTCTTATGATAAATGGGTAAATGCAAGTAAAGTGTTTTCTCTGAGTTCTCTGAGATAATTAATCTAAGCCAAGGAGGGGTTGTGGGAACCCTGATTTATAGTTGGTCAATCAGAAGTATAGGTGACAACATACTGCTTGCTATTGGCATCTTAAGTGGGGGCAGTATTGTGGGACTGAGTCCTTAACCTGTGGTATCTGAGACTATCTCAAAGTAGATAAGTGTCAGAATTGAATTAAATTATAGGACACCCAGTTGGTGTCCGCTGGAAAATTGATTGGTATCTGGAGAAAATTCCCACAGACACTGGTGACAAGAGGTAGAATATTCTATGTTGACTGTTAAGTGACTGTATAAGAGGATAGTGTTAAACTGTTTTTTCCTCAGAGCTCTATTTTCATATAGCTTATATTTTACTATAGGTAGATAAACAAACTAGTAACTACATAATATGTCAGGTTGTGTCTGGTATTATGAAAAATAAGGCAGGGGAAGGGGGCTAGAGAGGGACTATTGTGGGGACAGGAGTGTTAGAGGTATGCCAGCTATGGAAAAGACATAAAAAGTAATTTATTGCAACATGTTTTAAAAAATGTCTTACCTGACACTGGAAATTGTCCTCTGTACTACACATCTGAAGCTTCGAATCATGCCTTCCGTATTCTCCCCATCCTAAGTGATCTCCCTCTTCTCCAAATTATCATGGTCCTTCACTTAAAACTCTTGTTTTATGCTTTATAGAACAATTATTTCTGTCCAGCCAATCTCTCCTACTATATAGAAATCACTTAGAAATCAAGGGCTGTGTTTTATTCATCTTGGCATCTGTTATGAATTGAATTATGTCCCCCAAAAAGATATGTTGAAGTGCTAGTCCTTACTACTTCAGGATGTGACTTTATTTGGAAACAGGGTCTTTATAGAGGCAATCAAGTTAAAATGAGATCATCAGGGTGGACCCTAATCCAATAGGACTGGTGTCCTTATAAAAAGGGGAAACTTGAACACAAAGATAGACATGCACACAGGAAGAGCACCATGTGAGGACAGAGGATTGGAGCGAAGCATCTGTAAGCCAATCAATGACAAAGATTGCCTGGAAACCACCAGAAGCTAAGAAGAGACAAGGAAGGATCCTCCCCTAACACCTTCTAAAGGAGCATGGACCTGAGGACACCTTGATTTTGGATTCTAGCCTCCAGAACTGTGAGAGAATAAATTCTTGTTGTTCTAAGCCACCCAATTAGTGGTACTTTGTTATAGCAGCCCTAGCCAATGAATATAGCATCACTGTAAGAGCTTAGAATGAACAGTAAATATTTAATAAATAAATCAATGAAGCACTTTATAAATAAGTACTTTTGTATCCATTTTCTAATGAAGAAATTCAGGTATAAATATATTTGAACTCTATACATGACAAAAGATGTGGATTTGGTTGACCTACAAAGCTTATGTATCTTTATAACAGACAAACAAGGTTTTGTGATAGTGTCCCTTTTACTTATTAAACACCATCCCTTTAGCTTTCTATAGTTTAGCCCAGCAAGAGGTATGTGTGTAAGACTTGTATCTTGCTCAAAGAGATGAAATGGAAATGAAAAAGCAGAACTGAATACTTGGAGATGACCTCACAAGTCAAGCCACCAAGGGAATGAAGCCTCAGAGGCTGGCTTAAAGTGAAACTTTTGAAACTGTGATTTTGTGAGATAGAAAGCACTTAGGCAAAAGTCATGCCTAGCCCTGCAACCTTCCCAATGTGGATTATACATAATTCTTCCTTGAACATCTACCCAGTATCAAATGGCTTTGGAAAAGCCCTATTCTGCAGTTGAGCTTGTTGATCTCAAAGAAGACAAACAATTCATTTATCCAACCCATTAGACAAGTTGGATCTTGGTTAGAATCTAGAATAGCAATCAAACACAAGCCAAATTGACTTCGGGAAGTCAGTGTACTGTAATATTGAAAATCATGGGATTTGGAGTCAAACAGAACTGAATTTGAATCTGGCCTCTACAAGCTACTAGCTGTGTGATTTTAGGCAAGTTATTAAACTTTTCTCAATTTCTGTTTCCTTATGAATAAATAGTAAAAATTTTTCTTAGAGAAACAATAAAGGCTTTGCTGCAACAACAAGCAGTCTTGAGAAGCTTTATCTCAGAAAATTCTTACCCACAATCTTTTCTGGGCCATCTAAAGCATCTCTTTGAATACTTTTTGTTTGTTTGTTTCATTTTCATCAGGGTGATGCTTGCTAGCTGCTCTAGATAAACAGCCTTGAAACTTTACCAGCTTAATGTATAATAAAATGTTATTTCTTATTCACTTCACAGTTGGATGTGGGTTTGGGGCTCTCCAGGGACACTATCTTCAAAATAATGACTCCTACCATCTTGTTGTGCTGCCATTTAAACATTGAACTCTGAGATCTCCAGGGAAAGAAAAGGAAGATTGTGGAAGATCATAATAGGGTTTTGCAGCTAGTTCTAGAAGTGGTGTATTTCAATTTTGCACACATACTATTGGCCAGACCCAAAATAACTGCATGAGAGGCTAGGGAATGCAGTCTTCCTATATGTACAGAAAGAGAAAATAGGATGGGTGAGTATCTACGTTCCCTTTTTAGAGTCTGTCCAAGTCATTTTTATTTCTAACTTAACAAGTGCAATTTTAGTGAGATTTTTACACTTTCATGTAAATAATTGCCTAGGAAACATTTCTCTTCCAATTATCCTCTGAGAGAGTTGCTTTCTTTTCTCTAGGAACCTGGCCTCAGGAAATGGTGGCCAAATTCTCAGTGGAAAAAATAGAATGGATTTCATAGGCAGAACACAGTGAGTGGTATGGAATTCAGGTAGGTACTTTCTAGGCTCAGATCCTTCCAATCCAAGGAGAGCAAGGTCCCTATACCTCCAAATTATGCCAAAAGTGAGTACTTGGCCTCCAGGAAAAGTATTAGCAAGATAAAATAAAGTCTATATGATAAAAGTCATAATATGGTAAATAAGAAGAACCCTCAGAAGCTGCAAAGGATATGTGGCAGAGAATATGTTTGATGCTGTTTCATAAGAAGTACGATGGAATATGTGTTTCTCAATCTTTGGCTTGCACCTTCATCAAGAAGGATGTTACTTTTCCTACTCAAAGGAGTTAAAAACATTTCTTTCTTCATTGTAATGTAGCAGAAAATCTAAATACAAGAATTGTCATGTGGCAAGATTCAGAACAGTGACTGCTCATATTAGAGTGAGCCACGTGAAGAGTTACAAGCTCACACAAATAAGAGAGAAGCCATTTCCTAGTAAACAGTATTGCAGGCTGCCTGCATTTTGCTGCCAGTATTGTGGTCGGATGGAGGAGCCACTTTAACAATTCAGTGACAAAAACCCTGTATCTAAAGTGAATTTTGACAATTTTGATAAGTAAAAACTTAAGAATTTTCTGCAAAAAAGTAACATGGACCCTGAGAGTAAATAATAACATCCCAGTGTAGACCTGCACAGAAATTAATTCAATAAATATTTGCTGAACGAATAACTGAATGAGGGAGATGTGGGATGATCAAGGTGCTGTCCATGGGGAAGTTGGGAAGAGCAGAAACAAGGGAAGCAAGATGAGAGGAGACAAGTAGGGTCCATTTCTTATGTGTCTAGAAAGAGCTATTTTTAAAATTTACGTACATACCAGTTGTGGGGCTTGATCCCCTCTCAAAAAACCACACATTGTGTAGGATATGTAGATTATACGGTAACAACATTCCACATACCCTTTCACCCAATAATCCCCAGAGGTATTAAAGTCATGCTTCAGCCTCAAAGTCAACTTTATTGGCCTGGATGGAAAGAATTTTGAATAAACAAAGCCAGTGAGCAAATCTTCCACACAACATCAGTCAAATCCTATTGACTGTCAAGAAAGATTGATTAACATGTTTTCCCTATTTTCACTAGGACCAACAGTAGAACTGATCATCTGTCATGAGAAAGTCTATTCTAACAGTATGGCCAGCCAGATGATAAATGGCTTACAATTTATTAGATGGTCTTTTTTTTTTTAAGAGATTGTGCCTTAAATTGTGTATGAATGTACCCTTTGACCAACAGATCATACTTCTAGGAAAGATACACTGGCAAAAATATGAAGAGCTACATACAAGACTATTCATTGTGGCATTATTTATATTAGCAAAATGTTGGGAACAGCCCAAATGTCTATCAACAGGGTACTATTTTGAAAAAATTATATTATATTCATACAAGGTAAAGAAAAGTGTGTATATTATGCTACTTTTCAGTTAAGAAAGGGTGAGAGGACATCTTGTCATACCAAATATCAAGGAAGCTGTCAAATACTACTGAGGTTCTGTCCAAAACACTTAGGCATCAACTTAAAGAGGCTTCCACTGACCAAAGACAGAAAAATCTGGGCATAAATTAGAATAATAATGTCAATGGATTAAAACACATAAAATATGTTCAAATTAATGGATTCATAGTGGTATTTTAAGAGATCAAGGTAGAACAAGAAGGCTGAATAAAAACCTCCAGTGATCATCCCTCTGTATGAACACTAAATTCAACAACTATCCACTCAAAGAAGCAACTTCAGAAAAAAACAAAATCAGGTGAGTGATCACAGTATTTGTTTTTAACATTTTATCAGGGAAAGAGGCACTGAAGATGGCAGAAAAGACAGTCTCGCATTGCCTATGCCACACCTCCCCCATCCCCTGGCAGTGCTGCACCAGCATGCCAAGTGGAGAGAAAATCTATGTGCCTGGGGGAGGGTGAGCGAAGTGATTGCGGGAATTTGTATTTGAACTCAGGGTCACCCTAGCACACGGGAACACAGCATAGGGCAGAATTCTGTCAGTGCATGGAGAGAGCATTTGGACCAGCCTGGCCAGACGGAAATCCTCTGCCCCAAAATGTGATTTCCAGCTAGCCCAACCACCAGCTGACAATAAGTGTTCTGTGTTAGGTTTGGAGTAGAGAGAGAGACACGTGAAGTTTCATGTGTAGTAAAATGTTGTTTATTTTGAGCATCTGGGTGTAGATGGGTGGAGGTGAAAAAGCGTCCACCCCGAGGGAGGGGAAAGTCTTGGGTTTTACAGAGGGTTTTTTTTTTACAGGGGGAGAGAGTAACACCTGTAGAGATAGGGGAGTGGGTAGCTTCGTCCTTATCAGGGGGGATAGGAATGGCAGCCTGGCTATAGCTGCCTGTGGTCAAAGTTAGATTTATAACTCCGGACTCTCCAGACTCCTGCAGCTTTTGTTTCCCAAGTTTATGATATTTTTCAGGTTCCCGCTCTAAGTAAACCTAACAGTCCGGGGCTTGGAATAAATTTGTAAGACAGTAGGGCCACAAAAGGTTGCAGTCCTTGGGCAATTCCTGCACCTGGCTGGCTCAGAGGCGGTGGACTTGGGGAACACATAACTTACCATCAATGGCGGCCAAACCAGTGCTTGTGTCACCTTCCCCCAACTCCAGGCAGTGCAACTCAGGGAAAGTCTTCTTCCACTTGGGAAAAGGAGAGGGAAGAGTTCAGAGGATTTTGATTTGTGACTTGGCTACCAGATAAGCCACAGTAAAATAAAGTACCAAGCAGACATCTGAAGTCCCCGAGACCAGGCCTCAGTTTCTGGATGCCATTTCTGGACCCACCTTGGGCCAGAAGGAAACATGTCCTGAAGTGAAGGACTCAACCTAGCAGGATTCACCACCTGCTGACTAAAAAGCACTTGAGCTTTAAATAAACATCAGAGGTAGACAGGCAACAGTTACCACAGGCTTTGGGTGAGACTTAGCTTGCTTCAGGTGTGACCTGCTGCAGTCCTAGCTGTGGTGGCCACAAGGGAGTGCACACATCACTCCTTCCCCAACTCCAGCAGCCCAGAGCACAGAGTGAGGGAAGAGAGTAAGAGACTTTGCCTCATAATTCAGGGAATGCTCTCATACCTACCCAAGTCCACCAAGGCAGTACCAGCAGAAGTCTGCAAGAGTCACACCATTACTGGGATTAGGGCACCCCCAGTGCTGATATGGCTGTAGTGACTAACCAAAGGCTTAAATCACAATACTCAATTACCTCTGAATACTTGGAAAGCCTTCTCAAGAAGGATGGGATCAAACAAGCCCAGACTGTGAAGACTGAAGTAAATAGCTAACTCTTCAATGCCCAGACATTAACAAATATCCACAAGCATCAAGAACATCCAGGAAGACATGGCTTCACCAAACAAACTAAATGAGGTACCAGTCACCAACCCTGGAGTGATGGAGATATGTGATCTTTCAGACAAACAATTCAAAACAGCTGTCCTAAAGGAGCTCACTGAACTTGATGCAACACAAAGAAGGATATCAGAAGCCCATCAGAGAAATTTAACAAAGAGGTTGAAATAATAAAAAAGTCAAGCAAAAATTCTGGAGCTTAACAATTCAATTGACAAACTGACAAATGTTCAGAGGTTCTCAATAGCAGAACTAATAAAGCAGAAGAAAGAATCAGTGATCTCGCAGACAGGCTATTTGAAAATAGAAGAGAAAAAAAAGAATGAAAGAATAAAAAAGAATGAAGCATTCCTAAAAGATCTAGAAAATAGCCTCAAAAGCACAAATCTAATATTTATTGATCCTAAAGAGGAGGTAGAGAGAGAGATTGTGGTAGAAACTTTATTCAAAGAAATAATAACAGAGAATTTTACAAACCTAGAGAAATATATGAATATTTAGACACAAGAAGGTCTTAGAACACCAAGCAGATTTAACTCAAAAAAGACTACATCAATGCATTTAATAAGAAAGCTCCCAAAGGTCACAGATAATGAAAAGGTCTTAAAGAAAGCAAGAAAAAAAATAGCATATAAAGGAGCTCCAACATGTCTGGCAGCAGACTTCTCAGTGGAAACCTTACAGGCCAGGAGAGAGTGGCATGACATATAAAAGTGCTGCAAGAAAAAAACCTTCACACTAGAATATTATATCCTGCAAAAATATCCTTCAAATATGAAGGAGAAATAAAGATTTTTCCCAAACAAAAGCTGATGGATTTCATTAACACCAGACCTGTCCTACAAGAAATGTTAAAAGGAGTTCTTCAATCTGAAAGAAAAGGATGTTAATGAAAATAAGAAATTATCTGAAGGTATATAACTCACTGATAACAGTAAGTACACAAATACATAATACTCTGTTGGTGTAATTGTGTTGTATAAACCACTCATATCTTGAGTAGGAAGACTAAAAGACAAACATCAAAAAAACTGCAACAATTTTTTGAGAAATAGATAGTATAAAAAGATGTGGATGGAAACAACAAAAAGCCAAAAAGTGGAGGAATGGAGTTAAAGTGTAGAATTTCTTTTAGATTTCTCTTTATTTGTTTATTTCTTTGTAACCAGAGTTGACATTAGTTTAAAATAATTGGTTATGATATGTTTTTTTGCAAACTTCGTGGTAACCTCAAATCCAAAGTCCTGCAACATATTGACAAAAAATAAAAAAACAAGAAATTAAAACAAACTACTTGAGAAAATCACCGTTAATGAAGAAAGACAGGAAGGAAGGAAGGAAGAAATAAAGGACCACGAAACAAACATAAATCAAATAACAACATGGCAGGAGTAAGTCCTTACCTACCCATAACAAGTTGAATGTGAATGGACTCAACTCTCCAATCAAAAGGCATACAGTGACTGAATGGATAAAATAACCAAGAGCCAACTATATGTTGCATGCAAGAAACACACATTCTACTACAAAGACACACATAGAATGAAAATAAAGGGATGGAAAAATATATTCCATGCAAATGGAAACCAAGAAAGAGTAGGAGTAGCTATACATATATCAGATAAAATACATTTCATGACAAAAACTGTAAAAAGAGACAAAGAAGGTCATTATATAATGTTAAAGGGGTCAAATCAGCAAGAGGATAAAAAAATGATAAATATAGATGCACCCAACACTGGAGCACCAAGATATATAAAGCAAATATCATCAGAGCTAAAGAGAGAGATAGACCCCAATATAATAATCATTGGAGACCTCGGCAGCCCACTTCCATCATTGGACAGATCATCCAGACAGAAAAATCAACAAAAAACATTGGGCTTAATCTGAACTATAGACCAAATGGACCTAACAGATATATTTACAGAATGTTTCATCCAGCAACTGCAGAATTCACATTCTTCTCCTCAGCTCCTGGATCATTCTCAAGGATAGACCATATGTTAGGCCACAAAACAAGTCTTAAAAATTTGAAAAAATTTGAAATCATACCAAGTATTTTCTCTGAGCAAAATGGAATAAAACTAGAAATCAGTAACAAGAGAAACATTGGAAACTATACAAACACATGGAAATTGAACAACATCCTCCTGAATGATGAGTGTGTTAATGAACAGATTAAGGAAATTAAAAACTTTCTCAAAACAAATGAAATTTAAAACATACCACATCGAAACCTATGGAATACAGCAAAAGCAATAGTAAGAGGAAAGTTTATAGCAATAAGTGCCTACATTAAAAAAGTAGAAAAGCTTCATATAAAGAATCTAATGATGCATCTCAAAGAAGTAGGAAAATGAGAGCAAACCAAACCAAAACTAGTAGAAGAAAAGAAATAATGATCAGAGCAGAAATAAGCAAAATTGAAACCAAAAAAACAAACACAATATCAATGAAATGAAAACTTGGTTATTTGAGAAGATAAATAAAATTGACACACTTTTGGCCTAAGAGGAAAAAAAAAAAGAAGACCCAAATAAATAAAATCATAGATTAAAAAAGGAGTATGAGCAACTATGAAAGCCCTGACTTCTGTATGATCTAATTTATTCATGTAACAAAAAATACTTGTACCCCTAAATTTTTGAAATACAATTTTAAAAAATTGGAAAACCTAGGGGAAACGCATAAATTCCTAGACACATACAACCTACCTAGACTGAAGCAGGGAGAAATCCAAAACCTGAATAAACTAATAACAAGTAACCAGACAGAAAAGCTCGGGATATGATGGCTTCACTGCTGAATTCTACTAAGCATTATTCAAAGAAGATCTAATGCTAATTCTACTAAAAATATTCCAAAAAATAGAGGAGAAGAGAATACTTCCAAACTCATTCTATAATGCCTGTAACACCCTGATAACAAAACCAGAAAAGACACACCAAAAAAAAAAAAATTATAGGCCAATATCTCTGATGAACATAGCTGCAAAAATTCTCAACAAATGCTAGCAAACTGAATTCAACAACACATTAAAAAGATTATTCTCATGATCAAGTGGGATTCATCCCAGGTATGCGAGGATGGTTTATCATATGCAAACCAATCAATGTGATATATCATATCAACAGAATGAAGGACAAAATCATGTGATCATTTCAATTGAGGCTGAAAAAACATTTGATAAAATTCAACATCCTTCATGATAAAAGCTCTCAAAAAATGGGCATAGAAGGAACTTACCTCAACATGATAAAAGCACTATATATGACACATCCACAGCTAGTATCACACCGAATAGGGAAAAACTGAAAGCCTTTTCTTTAAGATCTGGAACAAGACAAGGATGCCCACATTTGCCACTATTATTATTCAACATAGTACTGGAATTTCCAGCAAGAGCAATCAGACAAGACAAAGAAATAAAGGGCGTCTAAATTGGAAAGGAAGAAGTCAAATTATCCTTCTTTGCAGATGATATGATCTTATATCTACAGAAACCTAAAGACTCCAGAAAAAAATATTAGAACTGATTAACAAATTCAGTAAAGTTGCAGGAAATAAAATCAACATAGAAAAATCAGTAGCATTTCTATATGCCAACAGTAAATATTCTGAAACAGAAACCAAGAAAGTAATCCCATTTACAACAGCTACAAATAGAATAAGATGCTTAGGAATAAACTTAACCAAAAAAGTGAAAGATCTCTATAATGAAAACTATTAAACATTGATGAAAGAAATTGAAGAGGATGCAAAATAATGGAAAGATATTCCGTGCTCATGGATTGGAAGAATCAATATTTTTAAAATGTCCATAGTACCCAAAGCAATGTACAGATTCAGTGCAATACCCATCAAAATACCAATGTCATTATTCTCAAAAATAGAAAAAAATAACCCTAAAATTTATATGGACCCTCAAAAGACCCAGAATAATGAAAGCCATCCTGAACAAAAAGAACAAAACTGGAGGAATCACATTATCTAACTCTATACTGCAGAGCTGTAGTAACTAAAACAGCATGGTACTGGCATAAAAACAGACACACAGACCAATGGAACAGAATACAGAACCCAGAAATAAACTCACACATCTGTAGTGAACTTATCTTGGACAAAGTTCCCCAGAATATACAATGGGGAAAGGACAGTCTCTTCAATAAATGGTGCTGGGAAAACTAGATATCCATATGCAGAAAAATAAAACTAGACCCTTTTCTCTCACCATATACAAATATCAAATCAAAAAGTATTAAATGTTTAAATCCGAGGCCAGAAAATATGAAGGTACTAAAAGAAAACTTTGGGGAAATGCTTCAGTACATTGGTTTGGGCAAGGATTTCTTGAGTAATACCCCCAAAGCACAGGAAACCAAAGCAAAATTGAACAAATGGGATCACATCGATCTAAAAAGCTTCTGCACAGCAAAAGAAACAATCAAAAAAGTGAAGAGACAACCCATGGAATTGGAGAAAACATTTGCAAACTACACATCTGACAAGGGATTAATAACTACAATACATAAGAAGCTCCAACAACTCCATAGGAAAAAATCAAATAATCTGATTAAAAAATGGGCAAAGGGGGGAGGAGCCAAGATGGCGGATGAGACAAGCCGCCAGTCAGA